>NW_027596930.1:17500-126788 GCF_964194155.1 Cetorhinus maximus | reverse complement strand
TCTCTGTCTGTGTCTCTCTCTCTCTCTCTCTTTGTCTCTGTCTCTCTATCTCTCTCTGTCTCTCTCTCTCTCTGTCTCTCTCTCTCTCTCTCTGTCTCACTCTCTCTCTCTCTGCCTCTCCGTCTCTCTCTCTCACTGTGTCTCTCTCTCTCTCTGTCTCACTTTCTCTCTCTCCGTCTCTCTCTCTCTCTGTCTCACTTTCTCTCTCTCTCTCTCTCTCTCTCTGTCTCACTCTCTCTCTCTGTCTCACTTTCTCTCTCTCTCTGTCTCTCTCACTCTCTCTCTCTGTCTCACTTTCTCTCTCTCTCTGTCTCTCTCACTCTCTCTCCCTGTCTCTCCCTCTCTCTCTTTCTATCAGGACAGATAACCAAAATTGTGAAATAGCTTAATTTATATCCTCATTCCCAGTGTCTAAACCCACCCCTTTCTCGGACTGTCCTCACTCCCACTCAACATTCCTCTCTCTCTCAAACTGCCTCTCCCTCTCTGTCTGTTCTGTCTCTGTCTCTCTCTCTCTCTCAATCCACCTGCGTTTCCCTTTCACTCTCTCTGTCTCTCTGTCTCTGTCTCTCTCTCTCTGTCTCTCACTCTCTGTCTCTCTCTCTGTCTCTCTCTCTCTCTGTCTCTCTCTCTCTCTCTCTCTCTGTCTCTCCTCTCTCTCTCTCTCTCTCGCTTTCTCTCTGTCTCGATCTCTCCCTGGATTTCGTCCGTTCACGCAGAAGTTGAGCTCAACATGAAACCAGATCCAATTCCAGTCATTCTGAAAGCCTCTGATCTCGAGGTTTCCTGTTTTACAACATGCAGGGAGATTAGGGCCAGGGCACAGCGAGGAGAGATAGTGGGAGTAGAATAATTGCACGTCGTCCAACCAGGGCCCCACACATCACACAACAACTCCAAAGAGCAGAATGTGAACCTCAGTAACTCGAGCAAGGAGGTAGCAAGCGAGTTTCAAAGTCCATACTCCAGAAGCACCACCAAATCCCTAGGCCATTAACGCAAATATATTCGAGGATCTGCTCTCCAGTATTGCAATATCTCAGGCGAGGACCTGGGCAGAGAGCCGGGAGGGTATTAGGGGCTGGAGGAGGTTACAGAGATAGGGAGGGGTGTAGGGGCTGGAGGAGGTTACAGAGATAGGGAGGGGTGTAGGGGGCTGGAGGAGGTTACAGAGATAGGGAGGGGTGTAGGGGCTGGAGGAGGTTACAGAGATAGGGAGGGGTGTAGGGACTGGAGGAGGTTACAGAGAGAGGAAGGGGTGTAGGGGCTGGAGGAGGTTACAGATATAGGGAGGGTTGTTGGGGGCTGGAGGAGGTTACAGAGATAGGGAGGGTTGTAGGGACTGGAGGAGGTTACAGAGATAGGGAAGGGTGTAGGTGTGGAGGAGTTTACAGAGATAGGGAGGGTTGTAGGGGCTGGAGGAGGTTACAGAGATAGGGAGGGTTGTAGGGGCTGGAGGAGATTACAGAGATAGGGAGGGTTGTAGGGGATGGAGGAGGTTACAGAGATAGGAAAGGGTGTAGGGGTGGAGGAGGTTACAGAGATAGGGAGGGTTGTAGGGGCTGGAGGAGGTTACAGAGATAGGGAGGGTTGTAGGGGCTGGAGGAGATTACAGAGATAGGGAGGGTTGTAGGGGCTGGAGGTGGTTACGGAGATAGGGAGGGGTGTAGGGGCTGGAGGAGGTTACAGAGATAGGGTGGGGTGTAGGGGCTGGAGGGGGTTACAGAGACAGGGAGGGGTGTAGGGGCTGGAAGAGATTACAGAGATAGGGAGGGGTGTAGGGGTTGGAGGAGGTTACAGAGATAGGGAGGGGTGTTGGGGCTGGAGGAGGTTACAGAGATAGGGAAGGGTGTAGGGGACTGGTGGAGGTTACAGAGATAGGGAGGGGTGTAGGGGACTGGAGGAGGTTACAGAGATAGGGAGGGGTGTAGGGGGCTGGAGGAGGGTTACAGAGATAGGGAGGGGTGTACGGGACTGGAGGAGGTTACAGAGATAGGGAGGGGTGTAGGGGGCTGGAGGGGGTTATAGAGATAGGGTGGGTTGTAGGGGCTGGAGGAGGTTACAGAGATAGGGAGGGGTGTAGGGGGATGGAGGAGGTTACAGAGATAGGGAGGGTTGTTGGGGCTGGAGGAGGTTACAGAGATAGGGAGGGTTGTTGCGGCTGGAGGAGGTTACAGAGATAGGGAGGGTTGTAGGGGCTGGAGGAGGTTACAGAGATAGGGAGGTGTGTAGGGAGCTGGAGGAGGTTACAGAAATAGGGAGGGTTGTAGGGGACTGGAGGAGGTTACAGTGATAGGGATGGTTGTAGGGGCTGGAGGAGGTTACAGAGATAGGGAGGGGTGTAGGGAGCTGGAGGAGGTTACAGAGTTAGGGAGGGGTGTAGGGGCTGGAGGAGGTTACAGAGATAGGGAGGGGTGTAGGGGCTGGAGGAGGTTACAGAGATAGGGAGGGTTGTAGGGGGCTGGAGGAGGTTACAGAGGGTGGGAGGGTTGTAGGGGGCTGGAGGAGGTTACAGTGATAGGGAGGGGTGTAGGGGCTGGAGGAGGTTACAGAGATAGGGAGGGGTGTAGGGGCTGGAGGAGGTTACAGAAATAGGGAGGGTTGTAGGGGACTGGAGGAGATTTACATTGATAGGGAGGGGTGTAGGGGCTGGAGGAGGTTACAGTGATAGGGAGGGGTGTAGGGGGCTGGAGGAGGTTACAGCGAGGGGCAGAGAGTGGGTGAGGTTGTACTTGAAATCACGGATGTTGTATGTTAAGTTGGAGCTGATTCTGCTCCACCAGCCAGTCTGGGTCAGTAAGCAGAGGGTGGGTGATGGGTTCCCAGGGGGTCCATGTGACTTGGAACATGGCGGCTGCAGAGTGAATGGACTCCAGAGCTTTTGGACAGGGTGGTCTTTGTTCCGACTCTGTGGAGTTTTCAGCTTGACCTGATTCCCAGGAGGTTCGGTGTGTGGGCTGACAGGCTTGCCTGACCTCCAGGGCTGGATTTTGTCTTGGGGCATTTGCCGCTGAGCTGCTTTCTGCTGCACAGCCTGTCTTCCAATCCCGGTCACACACACACCCTGGCCCTCTGTGTCTGTCTGTCTGCCTGTGTGTGTGTCTGTGCATGTGTTTGTGTCTGAGTGTGAGTGTCTGTGTGCCTGGGTGTGTGTGTGTCTGTCTGTGTGTGTCCACCTCTGAGTGCACGTGTGTGTGTCTGTGTGTGCATGTGTGTGTGTGTGTGTGTCTTTGTGTGTAAGTGTGTGGGTGTGTGAGAGAGTGTGCATGGGTGTGTGTATGTGAGTTTGTGTGTGTGTGTGTGTGTGTGTGTGTGTGACTGTCTGACTGTGTGCCTGGGTGTGTGTGTGTCTGTGTGCCTGGGTGTGTGTCAGTGTGTCTGTGTGTGTGAGTGTGCAAGTGAGTATGTGAGTGTTTGTGAGTGTATATGTGTGTGTGCAAGTGTGAGTGTGTGTGTGTGAGTGAGTGTGTGAGAGTAAGTGTGTGTAAGAGTGAGTGTGTGTGAGATTGAGTGCGTGTGAGTGAGAGTGCATGAGTATGTGTGTGAGTGAGTGTGTGTATCAGAGAGAGTGTGTGTGTGCGAGTGAGAGTGTGTGTGCGAGTGCGTGTGTGAGTGTGTGTGTGAGAGCGAGTGTTTATGTGTTTGTGTGTGTGTGCCAGTGAGTGTGTGTGTGTGTGCGAGTGAGAGTGTTTGTGTGTGTGTGTGTGTGAGAGCGAGTGTGTGTTTGTGTGCGTATGTGAGTGAGTGTGTGTCTGTGTGCAAGTGAGTCTGTGTGTGAGTGTGAGTGAGTGTGTGTGTGTGCAAGTGAGTGTGTGTGTGTGTGCAAGTGCGAGTGTGTGTGTGTGCGAGCGAGAGTGGGTGTGTGTGTGACAGTGTGCGTGTGCGAGTGAGCGTGTGTGTGTGTGCAAGTGCGAGTGTGTGTGTGTGTGTGCGAGCGAGAGAGGGTGTGTGTGTGACAGTGTGTGTGTGCGAGTGAGAGTGTGTGTGTGTGAGAGTGAGTGTGTGTGTGCGAGCGAGAGTGGGTGTGTGTGTGACAGTGTGCGTGTGCGAGTGTGTGTGTGTGTGTGAGAGTGTGTATGCGAGTGACAGTGAGTGTGTGTGTGCGAGTGAGTCTGTGTGTGAGTGTGAGTGAGTGTGTGTGTGTGCAAGTGCGAGTGTGTGTGTGTGCGAGTGAGAGTGGGTGTGTGTGTGACAGTGTATGTGTGCGAGTGAGAGTGTGTGTGTGTGAGAGTGTGTATGCGAGTGACAGTGAGTGTGTGTGTGTGTGAGAGTGAGTGTGTTTGTGACAGTGTGTGTGTACTGGGTGCGCGCCACAATGGTACACTCCCTCCAACACACGGAACCCCAGAAGGCCTGACTGTGAACCAGGACTTATTAAAGCCGCTGTCTCTGTCTGTCTCTCTCTCCCTACCTGTCTCTCGGTCCAGCTCTCTCAATCGCTATTTCTATCTCAGTTTCTGTCTGGCCCTTTCACAGTCTCTGCTGTCTGTCTATCTGTGTCAGTCTCCTTCTCACATTCCCTCTCTCAATCACAGCTAACGACTGTACCTATCTCTATCTCAGTCTCTCCCTCGCAGTGAGGGGTGTGGGATACATGCCCCACCATCCAAACTCAATCCCATCAAATCCTTCTCGGCGTAGTCAAAAACTCTCCTCACCTCACATCTCTCACAACAACCTCCCCTGTCATCAAACCCCTCACTGTAACACTCAGATATACCCCACACCCCTCACTGCAACACTCTGATATATCCCACACCCCTCACTGTAACACTCTGATATATCCCACACCCCTCACTGTAATACTCTGATATATCCCACACCCCTCACTGTAATACTCTGATATATCCCACACCCCTCACTGTAACACTCAGATATACCCCACACCCCTCACTGTAACACTCTGATATATCCCACACCCCTCACTGTAACACTCTGATATATCCCACACCCCTCACTGTAACACTCTGATATATCCCACACCCCTCACTGTAACACTCTGATATACCCCACACCGCTCATTGTAACACTCTGATATACTCCACACCCCTCACTGAAACACTCAGATATACCCCACACCCCTCACTGTAACACTCTGATATATCCCACACCCCTCACTGTAACACTCTGATATATCCCACAACCCTCACTGTAACACTCTGATATATCCCACACCCCTCACTGTAACACTCACATATACCCCACACCCCTCACTGCAACACTCGGATATACCCCAAACCACTCTCTGTAACACTCTGATATATCCCACACCCCTCACTGTAACACTCTGATATACCCCACACCCCTCACTGTAACAATCTGATATACCCCACACCCCTCACTGTAACACTCTGATATATTCCACACCCCTCACTGCAACACTCTGATAAATCCCACACCCCTCACTGTAACACTCTGATATATCTCACAACCCTCACTGTAACACTCTGATATATCCAGCATCCCTCTCTGTAACACTCTGATATATCCCAAAACCCTCACTGTGACACTCTCATATATCCCACACCCCTCACTGTAACACTCTGATATATCCTACACCCTCACTGTTAGACTCTGATATACCCAACCCCCCACACTGAAACACTCTGATATACCCCACACCCCTCACTGTAACACTCTGATATATCCCACACCACTCACTGTAACACTGTGTTATACCCCATAGCCCTCACTGTAACACTGTGATATATCCCATACCCCTCATTGTAACACTGATATAGCCCACACCCCTCACTGTAACACTCTGATATATCCCACAACCCTCATTGTTGCAATCATATATACCCCACACCAGCCACTGTAACATCTGATATACTCCACACCCCTGACTGTAACACTCTGCTATATCCCACACCCCTCACTGTAACACTCTTATATACCCAACACCTCTCACTGTAACACTCTGATATATCCCAAACACCTCACTGTAACACTGGTATTGCCCACACCCCTCACTATAACACTCTGATATACCCCACACCCTTCACTGTAACACTCTGATATATCCTACACCCTCACTGTTAGACTCTTATATACCCAACACCCCTCACTGTAACAAATTGATATACCCCACACCCCTCACTGTAACACTGTGTTATGCCCCATAGCCCTCACTGTAACACTCTGATATATCCCTTGCACATCACTGTAACACTGATATAGCCCACACCCCTCACTCTAACACTCTGATATATTCCACACCCTTCACTGTAACACTCTGATATATCCCACACCCCTCACTGTAACACTCTTATATACCCAACAACCCTCACTGTAAAACTCTGATAAATCCCAAACCCCTCAATGTAACACTGATATTGCCCACACCCCTCACTATAACACTCTGATATACCCCACACCCCTCACTGTAACACTCTGATATATCCTACACCCTCACTGTTAGACTCTGATGTACCCAACAACCCTCACTGAAACACGCTGATATACCCCACACCCCTCACTGTAACACTATGATATATCCCACACCTCTCACTGTAACACTGTGTTATACCCCACACCCCTCACTGTAACACTCTGATATACCCACACCACTCACAGTAATCCTCTGATATATCCCACACCCTTCACTGAAACACTCTAATATATCCCACTCCCCTCACTGTAACACTGTGATATATCCCACACCCGTCACTGTAACACTCTGATATATCCCAAACCCCTCACTGTAATACTCTGATATATCCCACATCACTCACTGTAACACTCTGATAAATCCCACACCCCTCACTGTATCACTCTGATATATCCCAAAACCCTCACTGTGACACCCTCATATATCCCACACCCCTCATTATAACACTCTGATATATCCCACAACCCTCCCTGTAACACTCTGATATATCCCACACACCTCAATGTAAACCTCAGATATATCCCACTCCCCTCACTGTAACACTGTGATATATCCCACACCTGTCACTGTAACACTCTGATATATCCCACAACCCTCCCTGTAACACTCTGACATATCCCACACACCTCAATGTAAACCTCAGATATATCCCACTCCCCTCACTGTAACACTCTGATATATCCCAAACCCCTCACTGTAATACTCTGATATATCCCACATCACTCACTGTAACACTCTGATAAATCCCACACCCCTCACTGTATCACTCTGATATAACCAGCATCCCTCTCTGTAACACTCTGATATATACCAAAACCCTCACAGTGACACTCTCATATATCCCACACCCCTCACTGTAACACTCTGATATAGCCTACACCCTCACTGTTAGACTCTGATATACCCAACACACCTCACTGAAACACTCTGAAATACCCCACACCCCTCACTGTAACACTCTGATATATCCCACACCCCTCACTGTAACACTGTGTTATACACCATAGCCCTCACTGTAACACTGTGATATATCTCATACCACACACAGTAACACTGATAAAGCCCACACCCCTCACTGTAACACTCTGATATATCCCACACCCCTCACTGTAATCCTCTGATATATCCCACACCCTTCACTGAAACACTCTAATATATCCCACACCCTCACTGTAACACTGTGATATATCCCACACCCGTCACTGTAACACTCTGATATATCCCAAACACCTCACTGTAATACTCTGATATATCCCACATCACTCACTGTAACACTGATATACCCCACACCCCTCACTGTAACACTCTGATAAATCCCACACCCCTCACTGTATCACTCTGATATATCCAGCATCCCTCTCTGTAACACTTTGATATATCCCAAAACACACACAGTGACACTCTCATATATCCCACACCCCTCACTGTAACACTCTGATATATCCCACACAACTCCCTGTAACACTCTGATATATCCCACACACCTCAATGTAAACCTCAGATATATCCCACACCCCTCACTGTAACACTCTGATAAATCCCACTCCCCTCACTGTATCACTCTGATATATCGCACACCCCTCTCTGTAACGCTCTGATATATCCCACATCCCTCACTCTAACGCTCTGATATATCCCACACCCCTCACTGTAACACTCTGATATACCCCACACCCCTCACTGCAACACTCAGATATATCCCACACCCCTCCCTGTTACACTCTGATATATCCCACACCCCACACTGTAACACTGAGATATATCCCACACCTCTCAATCTAACACTCTGATAGATTCCACACCCCTCACTGTAACACTCTGTTATATCCCAAACCCCTCACTGTAACACTCTGATATACCCCACATCCCTCACTGTAAAACTGATATATCCCTAACCCCTCACTGTAACGCTCTGATATATCCCACAGCCCTCACTGAAACTCTCTGATATATCTCACACCCCTCAATGTAAAACTGTGATATATCCCACACCCCTCACTGTAACACTCGGATATGTCCCACACCCCTCACTGTTACACTCTGATATACCCCACACCCCGCACTGTAACACTCTGATATATCCCGCACAACTCACTGTAACACGCTGATATACACCACACCCCTCACTGGTAAACTCTGATAAATGCCACAACCCTCACTGTAACACTCTGACATATCCCACAACCCTCACTGAAACATTCTGATATATCCCACACCCCTCACTGTAACACTCTGATATATTCCACACCCCTCTCTGTAACACTCTGATATATTCCACACCCCTCACTGCAACACTCAGATATACCCCACACTCATCATTGTAACACTCTGATATTTCCCACACCACTCACTGTAACACTCTGATATATCGCACACCCCTCACTGTAACACTCTGATATATCGCACACCCCACACTATAACACTCTGATATACCCCACACCCCTCAATGTAACACTTTGATATACCCCACACTCCTCACTGTAACACTCTGATATGTCCCAAAACCCTCACTGTAACACTCTGATATACCCCATACCCCTCACTGTAACACTGATATAGCCCTCACCCCTCACTGTAACACTCTGATATATCCCACACCCCTCACATTATCTCTCTGATATACACCAAACCCCTCACTGTAACACTCTGATATTTCCCAAACCCCTCACTGTAACGCTCTGATATATCCCAAACCACTCACTGCAACACTCTGATATACACCACACCCCTCACTGTAAGACTCAGATATTACACAAACCACTCATTGTAACACTCTGATATATCCCACAACCCTCACTGTAACACCCTGATATACCCCACACCCCTCACTGTAACACCCTGATATACCCCACACCCCTCACTGTAACGCTCTGATATATAACACACCCCTCACTGTAACATTCTGATATATCCCACACCCGACACTGTAACACTCTGATATATCCCACACCCCTCACTGTAACACTCTGATATACCGCACACCCCTCACTGTAACACTCTGATATATCCCACACCCCTCACTGTAACACTCTGGTATACCCCACACCCCTCACTGTAACACACTGATATATCCCACACCACTCACTGTAACACTCGGATATGTCCCACACCCCTCACTGTAACACTCTGATATATCCCCCACCCCTCAATGTAACATTCATATATAACCCACACCCCTCACTGTAACAATCTAATATAACCCACGCCCCGCAGTGTAACACTCTGATATATCCCACACCCCTCACTGTAACACGCTCATATATCCCACACCCCTCACTGCAACACTCTGATATATCCCACACCCCTCAGTGCAACATTAATATATAACCCACACCCCTCACTGTAACAATCTAATATACCCCACGCCCCTCAGTGTAACACTCTGATATATCCCTTACCCCTCTCTGTAACACGCTCATATATCCCACACCCCTCTCTGTAACACTCTTATATATACCACACCCCTCACTGTAACACTCTGATATACCCCACACCCCTCACTGTAACACTCTGATATATCCCACACCCCACACGGTAACACTCTGATATATCAATCACCGCTCAGCTGTAAAATGGTAATATATCCCACACCCCTCAATGTAACGCTCTGATATATCTCACAGTCCTCACTGTAACACTCTGACATATCCCACACCCCTCACTAAAACACTCTGATATATCCCACACCCCTCACTGTAACACTCAGATATATCTCACACCCCTCACTGTAACACTCTGATATACACCACACCCATCACTGTAACACTCTGATATACACCACACCCCTCACTGTAACACTCTGATATACCCCACACACCTCACTGTAACACTCTGATATACCCCACACCCATCACTGTAACACTCTGATATACAGCACACCCCTCACTGTAACAATCTTATATTTCCCACACTCCTCACTGTAACACTCTGATATATCCCACACCCCTCACGGTAACACGCTGATATACCCCACACCCCTCACTGTAACACTCTGATATACCCCACAACACTCACTGTAACACTCTGATATATCCCACACCCCTCACTGTAACACTCTGATATATCCCACACCCCTCACGGTAACACGCTGATATACCCCACACCCCTCACTGTAACACTCTGATATACCCCACAACACTCACTGTAACACTCTGATATATCCCACACCCCTCACTGTAACACTCTGATATACCCCACTCCCTTCACTGTAACACTCTGATATATCCCACACCGCTCACTGTAACACTCTGATACATCCCACATCCCTCTCTATAACACTCTGATATACCCCACGCCCCTCACAGTAACACTCTGATATATCCCACACCCCTCACTGTAACACCCTGATATATCCCACACCCCTCACTGTAACATTCTTATATAACCCACACCCCTCACTGTAACAATCTGATATACCCCACGCCCCTCACTGTAACACTCTGATATATCCCACACCCCTCACTGTAACAATCTGATATACCCCACACCCCTCACTGTAACTCTCTGATATATCCCACACCCATCTATGTAACACTCTGATATACCCCACGCCCCTCACAGTAACTCTCTGATATATCCCACATCCCTCACTGTAACACCCTGATATATCCCACACCGCTCACTGTAAAATTCTTATATAACCCACAGCCCTCACTGTAACACTCTGATATATCCCACACTCCTCACTGTAACACCGTCAAATATCCCACACCCCTCACTGTAACACTCTTATATATCCCACACTCCTCACTGTAACACTCTGAAATACACGACACCCCTCACTGTAACACTCTGATATATCCCACACCCCACACTGTAACACTCTGATATACAACACACCCCTCACTGTCACTCTCTGATATATCCAGCACCCCTCTCTGTAAAACTCTGGTATATCCCCCATCCTCACTGTAACACTCTGATATATCATACACCCCTCATTGTAACACTCCGATATATCCCACACCACTCACTGTAACACTCTGATATATCCCACACCCCTCACTGTAACACTCTGATATATCCCACACCCCTCACTCTAACACACAGATATATCGCACAACCCGCACTGTAACATTCTGATATATCCCACACTCCTCTCTGTAACACTCTGATACATCCCACACACCTCACTATAATACTCTGATATATCCCACACCCCTCACTGTAAGACCCTGATATATCCCAAACACCTCACTCTAACACTCTGATATATCCCATACCCCTCACTGTAACACTCTGATACATCCCACACCCCTCACTGTAACACTCTGATATACAACACACCCCTCACTGTAAGACTCTGATATATCCCACACCCCTCACTGTAACACTCTGTTACATCCCACACCCCACACTGTAACACTCTGATATACCCTACACCCCTCACTGTAAGACTGATATATCCCACACCCCTCACTGTAACGCTCTGATATATCCCACACACCTCACTGTAACTCTCTGATATATCCCACACAGCTCAATGTAACACTCTGATATATCACACAAACCTCACTGTAACACTCGGATATGTACCTCACCCCTCACTGTTACACACTGATATATCCCACAACCCTCACTGTAACACTCAGGCATACCCCACATCCTTCACTTTAACCAACTGATATATCCCACACCCCTCACTGTAACACTCTGATATACCCGACACCCCACACCTTAACACACTGATATATCCCACACCCCTCACTGTATCACTCTGATATACCCCACAACCCTCACTTTAATACTCTGATATACCAAACACCCCTCACTTTAATATCTCATATATCCCTCATCCCTCACTGTAACACTCTGATATATCCCTCAACCCTCACAGTAACAATCTGATATATCGCAGACCCCTCACTGTAACACTCTGATATATCGCACACCCCTCACTGTAACACACTTATACATCCCACATCCCTCACTGTAACAGTCTGATATACCCCATATCCCTCACTGTAACACTCTGATATATCCCTCAACCCTCACAGTAACAATCTGATATATCGCAGACCCCTCACTGTAACACTCTGATATATCGCACACCCCTCACTGTAACACACTTATACATCCCACATCCCTCACTGTAACAGTCTGATATACCCCATATCCCTCACTGTAACACTCTGATATACCCCACAACCCTCACTTTAATACTCTGATATACCATACACCCCTCACTTTAATATCTCATATATCCCTCATCCCTCACTATAACACTCTGACATATCCCACAACCCTCACTGTAACAATCTGATATACCCCACACACCTCACTGTAAAACTCTGAATTAAACCACACCCCTCACTGTAACACTCTGATACATCACACACCCCTCACTGTTACACTCTTATATACCCCACACCAGTCACTGTAACCTCTAATATACCCAACACCCCTCACTGTAACACTCTGATAAATCCCAAACCCCTCACTGTAACACTCTGATATATCACACACCCCTCACTATAACAGTCTGATATACCCCACTCCCCTCACTGTAACACTCTGATATAACCCACACCCCACACTGTAAAACTCTGATATACCCCAAAACCTTCACTGTAACACTGTGTTATACCACATACCCCTCGCTGTAACACTCTGATCTATCCATTAACCCTCACTGTAACACTGATATAGCCCACACCCCTCACTGTAAACCTCTGATATATCCAACACCTCTCACTGTCACACTCTGATATTTCCCAACCCCTCACTGTTACACTCTGATATATCCCACACGCCTCACTGTAACACTCTGATATATCACACAACCCTCACTGTAACACTCAGATATACCCCACAACCCTCATTGTAACACTCTGATATACCCCACACCCCTCACTGTAAAACTCTGATATATCACAAACCCCTCACTGTAACACTGATATAGCCCACACCCCTCACTGCAACACTCTGATATATCCCACACCTATCACTGTAACTCTCTGATATATCCCACACCCCTCACTGTAACACTCTGATATATCCCACACCACTCACTGTAACACTCTGATATCTCGCACACTGCTAACTGTAACACTCTGATATACCCTACACCCCTCACTGTAACACTCTGATATATCCCAAACCCCTCAATGTAACACTCTGATATTCACCGCACCCCTCACTGTAAGACTCTGATATTTCCAAAACCCCTACTGTAACACTCTGATATATCCCACACCCCTCACTGTAAAACTCTGACATACCCCACACTCCTCATTGTAACATTCTGATATATCCCACACCCCTCACTGTAACAATCTTATATACCCCACACCCCTCACTGTAACACTCTGATATATCCCACACTCCTCTCTGTAACACTCTGATATACCCCACGCCCCTCACTGTAACACCCTGATATATCCCACATCCCTCACTGTAACACCATGATATATCCCACACTGCTCACTGTAACATTCTTATATAACCCACACCCCTCACTGTGACAATCTGATATAACACACGCCCCTCACTGTAACACTGTGATATATCCCACACCACTCACTGTAACAAACACATATATCCCACACCCCTCACTTTAACACTCTTATATATCACACACCCCTCACTTTAAAACTCTGATATACCCCACACCCCTCACTGTAACACTCTGATATATCCCAAACCCCTCACTTTAACACTGATATTGCCCACACCCCTCACTATAACACTCTGATATACCCCATACCCCTCACTATAACACTCTGATATATCCCACACCCCTCACTGTAACTCTCTGATATACCCCACACCACTCACTGTAACACTCTGATATATCCCACACCCCTCACTGTAACACTCTGATATATCCCACAAACCTCAATGAAACACTCTGATATATCCCACACCCCTCACTGTAACACTCTGATATATCCCACACCCCTCACTGTAACACTCTGATATATCCCACACCCCACACTGTAACACTGATATATCCCACACCCCTCACTGTAACACTCTGATATATCCCACACCCCTCACTGTGACACTCTGATATATCCCACACCTCTCCCTGTAACACTCTGATATATCCCACACCCCTCACTGTAACACTCTGATATATCCCACACCCCTCACTGTAACACTCTGATACATCCCAAACCCCTCACTGTAACGCTCTGATATATCCCATATCCCTCACTGTAACAATCTGATATATCCCACACCTCTCACTGTAACACTCTGATGTACCACTCACCCCTCACTGTAACACACTGATATATCCCACACCCCTCACTGTAACACTCTGTTACATCCCACACCCCTCACTGTAACACTCTGATATACCCTACACCCCTCACTGTAACACTCTGACATACCCCACACCCCTCACTGTAACACTCTGATATATGCCACACCGCTCACCGTAACACTCTGATATAACCCACACCCCTCACTTTAACACTCTGATATATCGCACACCCCTGACTGTAATACTCTGATATATCCCACACCCCTCACCGTTACACTCTTATATACCCCTCACCAGTCACTGTTACATCTGATATACTCCACACCACTAACTGTAACACTCAGATATATCCCACACCCCTCTATGTAACATTCTTATATACCCAACACCACTCACTGTAACACTCTGATATATCCCACACCCCTTACTGTAACACTCTGATATATCCCACACCCATCACTGTAACACTCTGATATACCCCACACCTTTCACTGTAACACTGTGTTATACCCCATACCCCTCGCTGTAACACTCTGATATATCCCTTACCCCTCACTGTAACACTGATAAATCCCACATCCCTTACTGTAACTCTCTGATATATCCCACACCCCTCATTGTAACACTCTGATATATGCCACACCCATCACTATAACACTGGGATATGTCCCTCACCCCTCACTGTTACACACTGATATATCCCACACCCCTCACTGTAACACTCAGGCATACCCCACAACCCTCACTTTAATACTCTGATATACCATACACCCCTCACTTTAATATCTCATATATCCCTCATCCCTCACTATAACACTCTGACATATCCCACAACCCTCACTGTAACAATCTGATATGTCCCACACCCCTCACTGTAACACTCTGATATATCCCACAACCCTCACAGTACAATCTGATATATCCCACACACATCACTGTAACACTCTGATATATCCCACACCCCTCACTGTAACACTCTTATACATCCTACACCCCTCACTGTAACACTCTGATATACCCCACACCCCTCACTGTAACACTCTGATATACCCCTCACTCCTCACTGTAAACACTCTGAATATCCCACACCCCTCACTGTAACACTCTGATATACCCCACACCACTCACTGTAACACTCAGATATATCCCACACCCCTCACTGTTACACTCTTATATACCCCACACCAGTCACTGTAACATCTGAAATACTCCACACCCCTCACTGTAACACTCTGATATATCCCACACCCCTCACTGTGACACTCTTATATACGCAACACCCCTCACTGTAACACTCTGATATATCCCAAACCCCACACTGTAACAATGATATTGCCCACACCCCTCACAATTAAACTCTGATATACCACACACCCCTCACTGTAACACTCTGATATATCCTACACCCTCACTGTTACACTCTGATATACACAACACCCCTCACTGTAACACTGTGATATACCCCACACACCTCACTGTAACACTCTGATATATCCCTTACGCCTCACTGTAACACTGATATAGCCCACACCCCTCACTGTAACACTCTGATATATCCCACACCCCTCACTGTAAACTTCTGATATATCCCACACCCCTCACTGTAACACTCTGATACATCCCACACTGCACACTGTAACAGTCTGATATATCCCACACCCCTCACTGTGACACTCTGATATATCCCACACCTCTCACTGTAACCCTCTGATATATCCCATACCCCTCACTGTAACACTCTGATATATCCCACACCTCTGTAACACTCTGATATACCACTCACCCCTGACTGTAATACACTGATATATCCCACACCCCTCACTGTAACACTCTGATATATCCCACACCCCTCACTGTATCATACTGTTACATCCCACACCCCTCACTGTAACACTCTGATATACCCCAAACACCTCACTGTAACACTCTGATATACCCCACACCCCTCACTGTAACACTCTGATATGTCCCACACCCCTCACCGTAACACTCAGATATATCCCACACCCCTCACTGTTACACTCTTATATTCCCCACACCAGTCACTGTAACATCTGATATTCTCCACACCCCTCACTGGAACACTCAGATATACTCCACACCCCTCTATGTAACATTCTTATATACCCAACACACCTCACAGTAACAGTCTGATATATCCCAAACCCCTCACTGTAACACTGATATTGCCCACACCCCTCACTATAACACTCTGATATACCCCACACCCCTCACTGTAACACTCTGATATATCCTACACCATCAATGTAACACTCTGATATATCCCACACCCATCATTGTAAAACTCTGATATACCCCACACCCCTCACTGTGACACTGATATAGCCCACACCCCTCACTGTAAACCTCTGATATATCCCATGCCCCTCACTGTAACACTCTGATATATAGCACACCCCTCACTGTAACACTCTTATATATCCCACACCCCTCACTGTAACACTCTGATATACCCCACACACCTCACTGTAACACAATGATATACCCCACACCCCTCACTCTAACGCTCTGATATACCCCACACCCATCACTGTCACACTCTGATATATCCCACACCCCTCACTGTAACACTCTGATATACCACACACCCATTACTGTAACACTCTGATATATCTCACACCCCTCACTGTAACACTCTGTTATACCCCACACCCCTCACTGTAACACTCTGATATATCCCACACCCCTCACTGTAACACTCTGATATACCCAACACCCATCAAAGTTACACTCTGATATATCCCACAACCCTCACTGTAACACTCTGATATATCCCAAACCCCTCACTGTAACACTCTGATATATCCCACACTCCTCACTGTAATACTCTGATATACCCCACACACCTCACTGTAACTCTCTGATACATCCCACACCGCTCACTGTAACACTCTGATATATGCCTCACCCCTCACTGTATCACTCTGATAATTCCCACATCCCTCACTGTAACACTCTGATATACCACACACCCCTCACTGTAAGACTGATATATCCCACACCCCTCACTGTAACTCTCTGATATATCCCACACCCCTCATTGTAACACACTGATATATGCCACACCCATCACTGTAACACTGGGATATGTTCCTCACCCCTCACTGTTACACACTGATATAACCCACACCCCTCACTGTAACACTCAGGCATTCCCCACACCCTTCACTTTAACAAACTGATATACACCACAACCCTCACTGTAACACTCTGATAAAGACCACAACCCTCACTGTAATACTCTGATACACCAAACACCCCTCACTTTAATATCTCATATATCCCTCATCCCTCACTGGAACACTCTGATATATCCCACAACCCTCACTGTAACACTCTGATATATCCCACAACCCTCACAGTAACAATCTGATATATCCCACACACATCACTGTAACACTCTGATATATCCCACACCCCTCACTGCAACAGTCTTATAAATCCCACACCCCTCACTGTAACACTCTGATATAGCCCACACCCTCACTGTAACACTCTGATATACCCCACACCCCTCACTGTAAACACTCTGAATATCCCACACTCCTCACTGTAAAACTCTGATATACCCCACACCAGTCACTTTAACATCTGAAAGACTAAACACCCCTCACAGTAACACTCTGATATATCCCACACCCCTTACTGTAACACTCTTATATACCCAACACCCCTCACTGTAACACTCTGATATATCCCAAACCCCTCACTGTAACACTGATATTGCCCACGCCCCTCACTATAACAAGCTGGTATACCCAACACACCTCACTGTAACACTCTGATATATCGCACACACCTCACTGTAACACATTGATATACCTCACACCCCTCACTGTAACACTGTGCTATACCCCATACCCCTCACTGTAAACCTCTGATATATCCCACACACCTCACTGTAACACTCTGATATATCCCACACCCCTCACTGTAACACTCTGATACATCCCACAACCGGCACTGTAACACTCTGATATATCGCACACCCCTCACTGTAACACTCTTATGTGTCCCACACCCCTCACTGTAACACTCTGATATATCCCACACCCCTCACTGTTACACTATTATATACCCCACACCAGTCACTGTAACATCTGATATACTCCACGCCCCTCACTGTAACACTCAGATATACCCCACACCACTCTATGTAACACTCTTATAAACCCAACACCCCTCACTGTAACACTCTGATATATCCCAAACCCATCACTGTAACACTGATATTGCCCACACCCCTCACTATAACACTCTGATATACACCACACCCCTCACTGTAACACTCTGATATATCCTACACCCTCACTGTTACACTCTGATATACCCCACACCCCTCACTGTAACACTCTGATATATCCCAAACCAACCACTGTAACACTCTGATATATCCCAAACCCCTTACTGTAACACTCTGATATATCCCACACCCATCACTGTAACACTCTGATATACCCCACACCCTTCACTGTAACACTGTGTTATACCCCATACCTCTCGCTGTAACACTTTGATATATCCCTCACCCCTCACTCTAACACTGATATAGCCCACACCCCTCACAGTAACACTCTGATATATCCCACATCCCTCACTGTAAACCTCTGATATATCGCAGACCCCTCACTGTAACACTCTGATATACGCCACACACCTCACTGTAACACAATGATATATCACACACCCCTCTCTGTAACGTCCTGATATATCCCACACCCCTCACTCTATCGCTCTGATATATCCCACACCCCTCACTGTAACACTCTGATATACCCCACACCTTTTACTGTAACACTCTGATATATCCCACAACCCTCACTGTAAGACTCTTTTATACACCACACCCCTCACTGTAACACTCTGATATATCCCACAACCCTCACTGTAACACTCTGATATACCCAACACCCATCACTGTAACTCTCTGATATGTCCCACAACCCTCACTGTAACACTCTGATATATCCCAAACCCCTCACTGTAACACTCTGATATATCCCACACCCCTCACTGTAACACTCTGATCTACCCCACACCCCACACTGTAACTCTCTGATACATCCCACACAACTCACTGTAACACACTGATATATCACAAACCTCTCACTGTAACAGTCTGATATATCCCACACCCCTCACTGTAACACTCTGATATATCCCACATCCCTCCCTGTGACACTCTGATAGATCCCACACCCCTCAATGCAACATTCTGATATATCCCACAACCCTCACTGTAACACTCTGATATACCCTACATCCCTCACTGTAAGACTGATATATCCCACACCCCTCACTGTAACGCTCTGATATATCCCACACACCTCACTGTAACTCTCTGATATATCCCACACCGCTCAATGTAACACTCTGATATATCACACAAACCTCACTGTAACACTCGGATATGTACCTCACCCCTCACTGTTACACACTGATATATCCCACAACCCTCACTGTAACACTCAGGCATACCCCACATCCTTCACTTTAACCAACTGATATATCCCACACCCCTCACTGTAACACTGTGATATATCCCACACCCATCACTGTAACACTCTGATATACCCCACACCCTTCACTGTAACACTGTGTTATACCCCATACCCCTCGCTGTAACACTTTGATATATCCCTCACCCCTCACTCTAACACTGATATCGCCCACACCCCTCACTGTAACACTCTGATATATCCCACATCCCTCACTGTAAACCTCTGATATATCGCAGACCCCTCACTGTAACACTCTGATATACGCCACACACCTCACTGTAACACAATGATATATCACACACCCCTCTCTGTAACGTCCTGATATATCCCACACCCCTCACTCTATCGCTCTGATATATCCCACACCCCTCACTTTAACACTCTGATATACCCCACACCCCTCACTGTAACACTCTGATATATCCCACACTCATCACTGTAACACTCTGATATATCCCACACCCCTCACTGTAACACTCTGATATACCCCACACCATTTACTGTAACACTCTGATATATCCCACACCCCTCACTGTAAGACTCTTTTATACACCACACCCCTCACTGTAACACTCTGATATATCCCACAACCCTCACTGTAACAATCTGATATACCCAACACCCATCACTGTAACACTCTGATATGTCCCACAACCCTCACTGTAACACTCTGATATATCCCAAACCCCTCACTGTAACACTCTGATATATCCCACACCCCTCACTGTAACACTCTGATCTACCCCACACCCCACACTGTAACTCTCTGATACATCCGACACAACTCACTGTAACTCACTGATATATCCCACACCCCTCACTGTAACAGTCTGATATATCCCACACCCCTCACTGTAACACTCTGATATATCCCACATCCCTCCCTGTGACACTCTGATATATCCCACACCCCACACTGTAACACTCTCATATATCCCACACCACTCAATGCAACATTCTGATATATCCCACACCCCTCACTGTATCACTCTGATAAATCCCACAACCCTCACTGTAACACTCTGATATACCCTACACCCCTCACTGTAAGACTGATATATCCCACACCCCTCACTGTAACGCTCTGATATATCCCACACACCTCACTGTAACTCTCTGATATATCCCACACAGCTCAATGTAACACTCTGATATATCACACAAACCTCACTGAAACACTCGGATATGTACCTCACCCCTCACTGTTACACACTGATATATCCCACAACCCTCACTGTAACACTCAGGCATACCCCACATCCTTCACTTTAACCAACTGATATATCCCACACCCCTCACTGTAACACTCTGATATACCCCACACCCCACACCTTAACACACTGATATATCCCACACCCCTCACTGTATCACTCTGATATACCCCACAACCCTCACTTTAATACTCTGATATACCAAACACCCCTCACTTTAATATCTCATGTATCCCTCATCCCTCACTGTAACACTCTGATATATCCCACAACCCTCACAGTAACAATCTGATATATCGCAGACCCCTCACTGTAACACTCTGATATATCGCACACCCCTCACTGTAACACACTTATACATCCCACACCCCTCACTGTAACAGTCTGATATACCCCATATCCCTCACTGTAACACTCTGATATATCCCACACCCCTCACTGTAACACTCTGATATATCCCACACCCCTCGCTGTAACACTATGATATACCCCACACCACTCACTGTAACACTCTGATATATCCCACACCCGTCACTGTAACACTCTGATATATCCCAAACACCTCACTGTAATACTCTGATATATCCCACATCCCTCACTGTAACACTCTGATATATCACACACCCCTCACTGTAACACTCTGATATATCCCACACATCACACTGTAACACTCTGATATATCCCAAACCCCTCAATGTAACACTCTGATATATCCCACATTCCTCACTGTGACACTCTGATATACCCCACACCCCTCACTGTTACACTCTGATATACCCCACAACCCTCACTGTAGCACTCTGATATATCCCACACCCCTCACTGTAACGCTCTGATATATCCCATACCTCTCACTGTAACACTTTGATATATGCCTTACCCCTCACTGTAACACTGATTTTGCCCACACCCCTCACTGTAACACTTTGATATATCCCACACCCCTCACTGTAAACCTTTGATATATCACAGACCCCTCACTGTAACACTCTGATATACGCCAGACACGTCACTGTAACACAATGATATATCGCACAACCCTCTCTGTAACGTTCTGATATATCCCACACCCCTCACTCTAACGCTCTGATATATCCAACACCCCTCACTGTAACACTCTGATATACACCCCACCCCTCACTGTAGCACTCTGATATATCCCACACCCCTCACTGTAACACTCTGATATACCCCACACCCTTTACTGTAACACTCTGATATATCCCACAACCCTGACTGTAAGACTCTTTTATACACCACACCCCTCACTTAAACACTCTGATATATCCCACACCCCTCACTGTAACACTCTGATATACCCAACACCCATCACTGAAACACTCTGATATGTCCCACAACCCACACTGTAACACTCTGATATATCCCAAACCCCTCACTGTAACACTCTGATATATCCCACACCCCTCACGGTAACACTCTGATCTACCACACACCCCACACTGTAACTCTCTGATACATCCCACACCACTCACTGTAACACTCTGATATATCCCACACCCCTCACTGTAACAGTCTGATATATCCCACACCCCTCACTGTAACACTCTGATATATCCCACACCCCTCACTGTAACACTCTGATATATCCCACACCCCTCACTGTAACACTCTGATATATCCCACACCCCTCACTGTAACACTCTGATATATCCCACATCCCTCCCTGTAACACTCTGATATATCCCACTCCCCACACTGTAACACTCTGATAGATCCCACACCCCTCAATGTAACATTCTGATATATCCCACACCCCTCACTGTATCACTTTGATAAATCCCACACCCCTCACTGTAACACTCTGATAAACCCTACACCCCTCACTGTAAGACTGATATATCCCACACCCCTCCCTGTGACACTCTGATATATCCCACACACCTCACTGTAACTCTCTAAAATATCCCACACCCCTCAATGTAACACTCGGATATATCCCACACCCCTCACTGTAACACTCGGATATGTCCCTCACCCCTCACTGTTACACACTGATATATCCCACACCCCTCACTGTATCACTCTGATATACCCCACAACCCTCACTTTAATACTCTGATATACCAAACACCCCTCACTTTAATATCTCATATATCACTCATCCCTCACTGTAACACTCTGATATATCCCACAACCCTCACAGTAACAATCTGATATATCCCACACACATCACTGTAACACTCTGATATATCCCACACCCCTCACTGTAACACACTTATACATCCCACACCCCTCACTGTAACACTCTGACATACCCCACACCCCTCACTGTTACACTCTGATATACCCCACACCTCTCACTGTAACACTCTGATATACCCCACACCACTCACTGTAACACTCTGATATATCGCACACCCCTCACTGAAACACTTTGATATATCCCACACCCCTCACTGTTACACTCTTATATACCCAACACCCCTCACAGTAACACTCTGATATATCCCAAACCCCACACTGAAACACTGATATTGCCCACACCCCTCACTGTAACACTCTGATATATCACACACCCCTCACTGTAACACTCTGATATGCCCGACACCCCTCACTGTAACACTGTGTTATACCCCATACCCCTCACTGTAACACTCTGATATACCCCATACCCCTCACTGTAACACTCTGATATATCCCACACCCCTCACTGTAACACTCTGATATAACCCTTACCCCTCACTGTCACACTGATATAGCCCACACCCCTCCCTGTAACACTCTGATATATCCCACATCCCTCACTGTAAACCTCTGATATATCCCACATCCCTCACTGTAACATTCTGATATATCCCACACCCGACACTGTAACACTCTGATATATCCCACACCTTTCACTTTAACACTCTGATATACCCCACACCCCTCACTGTTACACTCTGATATATCCCACACCATTCACTGTAACAATCTGATATACCCCACACCCCTCCCTATAACACTCTGATATATCCCACACCTCTCTCTGAAACACTCTGATATATCCCACACCCCTCACTGTAACACTCTGATATACCCCACACCCCTCACTGTAACACCCTGATATATCCCACACCGCTCACTGTAACATTCTTATATAACCCACACCCCTCACTGTGACAATCTGATATACCCCACGCCCCTCACTGTAACACTCCGATATATCCCACACCCCTCACTGTAACACTCTGATATATCCCACACCCCTCACTGTAACACTCTGATATATCCCACACCCCTCACTGTAACACTCTGATCTACCCCACACCCCACACTGTAACTCTCTGATACATCCCACTCAACTCACTGTAACTCACTGATATATCCCACACCCCTCACTGTAACAGTCTGATATATCCCACACCCCTCACTGTAACACTCTGATATATCCCACATCCCTCCCTGTGACACTCTGATATATCCCACACCCCACACTGTAACACTCTGATATATCCCACACCACTCAATGCAACATTCTGATATATCCCACACCCCTCACTGTATCACTCTGATAAATCCCACACCACTCACTGTAACACTCTGATATACCCTACACCCCTCACTGTAAGACTGATATATCCCACACCCCTCACTGTAACGCTCTGATATATCCCACACACCTCACTGTAACTCTCTGATATATCCCACACAGCTCAATGTAACACTCTGATATATCACACAAACCTCACTGTAACACTCGGATATGTACCTCACCCCTCACTGTTACACACTGATATATCCCACAACCCTCACTGTAACACTCAGGCATACCCCACATCCTTCACTTTAACCAACTGATATATCCCACACCCCTCACTGTAACACTCTGATATACCCGACACCCCACACCTTAACACACTGATATATCCCACACCCCTCACTGTATCACTCTGATATACCCCACAACCCTCACTTTAATACTCTGATATACCAAACACCCCTCACTTTAATATCTCATATATCCCTCATCCCTCACTGTAACACTCTGATATATCCCTCAACCCTCACAGTAACAATCTGATATATCGCAGACCCCTCACTGTAACACTCTGATATATCGCACACCCCTCACTGTAACACACTTATACATCCCACATCCCTCACTGTAACAGTCTGATATACCCCATATCCCTCACTGTAACACTCTGATATATCCCACACCCCTCACTGTAACACTCTGATATATCCCACACCCCTCGCTGGAACACTATGATATACCCCACACCACTCACTGTAACACTCTGATATATCCCACACCCGTCACTGTAACACTCTGATATATCCCAAACACCTCACTGTAATACTCTGATATATCCCACATCCCTCACTGTAACACTCTGATATATCACACACCCCTCACTGTAACACTCTGATATATCACACACATCACACTGTAACACTCTGATATATCCGAAACCCCTCAATGTAACACTCTGATATATCCCACATTCCTCACTGTGACACTCTGATATACATCACACCCCTCACTGTTACACTCTGATATACCCCACAAACCTCACTGTAGCACTCTGATATATCCCACACCCCTCACTGTAACGCTCTGATATATCCCATACCTCTCACTGTAACACTTTGATATATGCCTTACCCCTCACTGTAACACTGATTTTGCCCACACCCCTCACTGTAACACTTTGATATATCCCACACCCCTCACTGTAAACCTTTGATATATCCCAGACCCCTCACTGTAACACTCTGATATACGCCAGACACCTCACTGTAACACAATGATATATCGCACAACCCTCTCTGTAACGTTCTGATATATCCCACACCCCTCACTCTAACGCTCTGATATATCCCACACCCCTCACTGTAACACTCTGATATACACCCCACCCCTCACTGTAACACTCTGATATATCCCACACCCCTCACTGTAACACTCTGATATACCCCACACCCTTTACTGTAACACTCTGATATATCCCACAACCCTCACTGTAAGACTCTTTTATACACCACACCCCTCACTTAAACACTCTGATATATCCCACACCCCTCACTGTAACACTCTGATATATCCCACACCCCTCACTGTAACACTCTGATATATCCCAAACCCCTCACTGTAACACTCTGATATATCCCACACCCCTCACGGTAACACTCTGATCTACCACACACCCCACACTGTAACTCTCTGATACATCCCACACCACTCACTGTAACACTCTGATATATCCCACACCCCTCACTGTAACAGTCTGATATATCCCACACCCCTCACTGTAACACTCTGATATATCCCACACCCCTCACTGTAACACTCTGATATATCGCACATCCCTCCCTGTGACACTCTGATATATCCCACTCCCCACACTGTAACACTCTGATAAACCCTACACCCCTCACTGTAAGACTGATATATCCCACACCCCTCCCTGTGACACTCTGATATATCCCACACACCTCACTGTAACTCTCTAAAATATCCCACACCCCTCAATGTAACACTCTGATATATCCCACACCCCTCACTGTAACACTCGGATATGTCCCTCACCCCTCACTGTTACACACTGATATATCCCACACCCCTCACTGTATCACTCTGATATACCCCACAACCCTCACTTTAATACTTTGATATACCAAACACCCCTCACTTTAATATCTCATATATCACTCATCCCTCACTGTAACACTCTGATATATCCCACAACCCTCACAGTAACAATCTGATATATCCCACACACATCACTGTAACACTCTGATATATCCCACACCCCTCACTGTAACACACTTATACATCCCACACCCCTCACTGTAACACTCTGACATACCCCACACCCCTCACTGTTACACTCTGATATACCCCACACCTCTCACTGTAACACTCTGATATACCCCACACCACTCACTGTAACACTCTGATATATCGCACACCCCTCACTGAAACACTTTGATATATCCCACACCCCTCACTGTTACACTCTTATATACCCAACACCCCTCACAGTAACACTCTGATATATCCCAAACCCCACACTGAAACACTGATATTGCCCACACCCCTCACTGTAACACTCTGATATATCACACACCCCTCACTGTAACACTCTGATATGCCCGACACCCCTCACTGTAACACTGTGTTATACCCCATACCCCTCACTGTAACACTCTGATATACCCCATACCCCTCACTGTAACACTCTGATATATCCCACACCCCTCACTGTAACACTCTGATATAACCCTTACCCCTCACTGTCACACTGATATAGCCCACACCCCTCCCTGTAACACTCTGATATATCCCACATCCCTCACTGTAAACCTCTGATATATCCCACATCCCTCACTGTAACATTCTGATATATCCCACACCCGACACTGTAACACTCTGATATATCCCACACCTTTCACTTTAACACTCTGATATACCCCACACCCCTCACTGTTACACTCTGATATATCCCACACCATTCACTGTAACAATCTGATATACCCCACACCCCTCCCTATAACACTCTGATATATCCCACACCTCTCTCTGAAACACTCTGATATATCCCACACCCCTCACTGTAACACTCTGATATACCCCACACCCCTCACTGTAACACCCTGATATATCCCACACCGCTCACTGTAACATTCTTATATAACCCACACCCCTCACTGTGACAATCTGATATACCCCACGCCCCTCACTGTAACACTCCGATATATCCCACACCCCTCACTGTAACACTCTGATATATCCCACACCCCTCACTGTAACACTCTGATATATCCCACACCCCTCACTGTAACACTCTGATCTACCCCACACCCCACACTGTAACTCTCTGATACATCCCACTCAACTCACTGTAACTCACTGATATATCCCACACCCCTCACTGTAACAGTCTGATATATCCCACACCCCTCACTGTAACACTCTGATATATCCCACATCCCTCCCTGTGACACTCTGATATATCCCACACCCCACACTGTAACACTCTGATATATCCCACACCACTCAATGCAACATTCTGATATATCCCACAGCCCTCACTGTATCACTCTGATAAATCCCACACCACTCACTGTAACACTCTGATATACCCTACACCCCTCACTGTAAGACTGATATATCCCACACCCCTCACTGTAACGCTCTGATATATCCCACACACCTCACTGTAACTCTCTGATATATCCCACACAGCTCAATGTAACACTCTGATATATCACACAAACCTCACTGTAACACTCGGATATGTACCTCACCCCTCACTGTTACACACTGATATATCCCACAACCCTCACTGTAACACTCAGGCATACCCCACATCCTTCACTTTAACCAACTGATATATCCCACACCCCTCACTGTAACACTCTGATATACCCGACACCCCACACCTTAACACACTGATATATCCCACACCCCTCACTGTATCACTCTGATATACCCCACAACCCTCACTTTAATACTCTGATATACCAAACACCCCTCACTTTAATATCTCATATATCCCTCATCCCTCACTGTAACACTCTGATATATCCCTCAACCCTCACAGTAACAATCTGATATATCGCAGACCCCTCACTGTAACACTCTGATATATCGCACACCCCTCACTGTAACACACTTATACATCCCACATCCCTCACTGTAACAGTCTGATATACCCCATATCCCTCACTGTAACACTCTGATATATCCCACACCCCTCACTGTAACACTCTGATATATCCCACACCCCTCGCTGGAACACTATGATATACCCCACACCACTCACTGTAACACTCTGATATATCCCACACCCGTCACTGTAACACTCTGATATATCCCAAACACCTCACTGTAATACTCTGATATATCCCACATCCCTCACTGTAACACTCTGATATATCACACACCCCTCACTGTAACACTCTGATATATCACACACATCACACTGTAACACTCTGATATATCCGAAACCCCTCAATGTAACACTCTGATATATCCCACATTCCTCACTGTGACACTCTGATATACATCACACCCCTCACTGTTACACTCTGATATACCCCACAAACCTCACTGTAGCACTCTGATATATCCCACACCCCTCACTGTAACGCTCTGATATATCCCATACCTCTCACTGTAACACTTTGATATATGCCTTACCCCTCACTGTAACACTGATTTTGCCCACACCCCTCACTGTAACACTTTGATATATCCCACACCCCTCACTGTAAACCTTTGATATATCCCAGACCCCTCACTGTAACACTCTGATATACGCCAGACACCTCACTGTAACACAATGATATATCGCACAACCCTCTCTGTAACGTTCTGATATATCCCACACCCCTCACTCTAACGCTCTGATATATCCCACACCCCTCACTGTAACACTCTGATATACACCCCACCCCTCACTGTAACACTCTGATATATCCCACACCCCTCACTGTAACACTCTGATATACCCCACACCCTTTACTGTAACACTCTGATATATCCCACAACCCTCACTGTAAGACTCTTTTATACACCACACCCCTCACTTAAACACTCTGATATATCCCACACCCCTCACTGTAACACTCTGATATATCCCACACCCCTCACTGTAACACTCTGATATATCCCAAACCCCTCACTGTAACACTCTGATATATCCCACACCCCTCACGGTAACACTCTGATCTACCACACACCCCACACTGTAACTCTCTGATACATCCCACACCACTCACTGTAACACTCTGATATATCCCACACCCCTCACTGTAACAGTCTGATATATCCCACACCCCTCACTGTAACACTCTGATATATCCCACACCCCTCACTGTAACACTCTGATATATCGCACATCCCTCCCTGTGACACTCTGATATATCCCACTCCCCACACTGTAACACTCTGATAAACACTACACCCCTCACTGTAAGACTGATATATCCCACACCCCTCCCTGTGACACTCTGATATATCCCACACACCTCACTGTAACTCTCTAAAATATCCCACACCCCTCAATGTAACACTCTGATATATCCCACACCCCTCACTGTAACACTCGGATATGTCCCTCACCCCTCACTGTTACACACTGATATATCCCACACCCCTCACTGTATCACTCTGATATACCCCACAACCCTCACTTTAATACTTTGATATACCAAACACCCCTCACTTTAATATCTCATATATCACTCATCCCTCACTGTAACACTCTGATATATCCCACAACCCTCACAGTAACAATCTGATATATCCCACACACATCACTGTAACACTCTGATATATCCCACACCCCTCACTGTAACACACTTATACATCCCACACCCCTCACTGTAACACTCTGACATACCCCACACCCCTCACTGTTACACTCTGATATACCCCACACCTCTCACTGTAACACTCTGATATACCCCACACCACTCACTGTAACACTCTGATATATCGCACACCCCTCACTGAAACACTTTGATATATCCCACACCCCTCACTGTTACACTCTTATATACCCAACACCCCTCACAGTAACACTCTGATATATCCCAAACCCCACACTGAAACATTGATATTGCCCACACCCCTCACTGTAACACTCTGATATATCACACACCCCTCACTGTAACACTCTGATATGCCCGACACCCCTCACTGTAACACTGTGTTATACCCCATACCCCTCACTGTAACACTCTGATATACCCCATACCCCTCACTGTAACACTCTGATATATCCCACACCCCTCACTGTAACACTCTGATATAACCCTTACCCCTCACTGTCACACTGATATATCCCACACCCCTCCCTGTAACACTCTGATATATCCCACATCCCTCACTGTAAACCTCTGATATATCCCACACCCCTCACTGTAACATTCTGATATATCCCACACCCGACACTGTAACACTCTGATATATCCCACACCTTTCACTGTAACACTCTGATATACCCCACACCCCTCACTGTAACACTCTGATATATCCCACAACCCAATCTGTAACACTCAGATATATCAAACACCGCTCAGCTGTAAAATGCTGATATATCCCACACCCATCAATGTAACACTCTGATATATCTCACAGCCCTCACTGTAACACTCTGACATATCCCACACCACTCACTGTAACACTCTGATATATCCCAAACATCACACTGTAACACTCTGATTTATCCCATACCCCTCACTGTAACACTCTGATATATCCCACACCCCTCACTGTAACACTCTGATATACCCCACAACAGTCACTGTAACAATCTGATATGCTCCACACCCCTCACTGTAACACTCTTATATACCCAACACCCCTCACTGTAACACTCTGATATATCCCAAACCCCTCACTGTATCACTGATATTGCCCACACCCCTCACTATAACAATGATATACCCCACACACCTCAATGCAACACTCTTATATACCCAACACCCCTCACTGTAACACTCTGATATATCCTACACCCCTCACTGTAACACTCTGATATATCCCTTACCCCTCACTGTAACACTGACAAAGCCCACAACCCTCACTGTAACACACTGATATATCACACACCCCTCACAGTAAACCTCTGATATATCCCACACCGCTGACTGTAACACTCTGATATATAACACACCCCTCACTGTATCACTCAGATATATCCCACACCCCTCACTGTAATACTCTGATATACCTCACACCCATCACTGCAACACTCTGATATATCGCACACCCCTCTCTGTAACGTTCTGATATATCCCACACCCCTCAATCTAACGCTCTGATATATCCCACACCCCTCACTGTAACAATCAGATATACGCCACACCCCTCACTGTAACACTCTGATATATCCCACACCCATCACTGTAACACTCTGATATATCCCACACCCCTCACTGAAACACTCTGATATACCCCACACCCATCCCTGTAACACTCTGATATACCCAACACCCATCACTGTAACAATCTGATATATCCCACACCCCTCACTGTAACACTCTGATCTACCCCACACCCCACACTGTAACTCTCTGATACATCCCACACCCCTCACTGTAACACTCTGATATATCCAACACCCCTCACTGTAACAGTCTGATATATCCCACATCCCTCCATGTGACACTCTGATATATCCCACACCCCACACTGTAACACTCTGATAGATCCCACACCCCTCAATGTAACATTCTGATATATCCCACACCACTCACTGTATCACTCTGATAAATCCCACACCCCTCACTCTAACACTCTGATATACACTACACCCCTCACTGTAAGACTGATATGTCCCACACCCCTCACTGTAACGCTCTGATATATCCCACACACCTCACTGTAACTCTCTGATATATCCCACACCCCTCAATGTAACACTCTGATATATCCCACATCCCTCACTGTAACACTCGGATATGTACCACACCCCTCACAGTTACACACTGATATATCCCACACCCCTCACTGTAACACTCAGGCATACCCCACATCCTTCACTTTAACAAACTGATATATCCCACACCCCTCACTGTAACACTCTGATATACCCCACACCCCTCACCTTAACACACTGATATATCCCACACCCCTCATTGTATCACTCTGATATACCCCACAACCCTCACTTTAATACTCTGATATACCAAACACTCCTCACTTTAATATCTCATATATCCCTCATCCCTCACTGTAACACTCTGATATATCCCACAACCCTCACAGTAACAATCTGATATATCCCACATACATCACTGTAACACTCTGATATATCGCACACCCCTCACTGTAACACACTTATACATCCCACACCCCTCACTGTAACACTTTAATATACCCCACACCCCTCACTGTAACACTCTGATATACCCCACACCCCTCACTGTAACACTCTGATATATCCCACACCCCTCGCTGTAGCACTATGATATACCCCACACCACTCACTGTAACACTCTGATATATCCCACACCCGTCACTGTAACACTCTGATATACCCCACACCCCTCACTGTAACACTCTGAAAGATCCCACACCACTCACTGTATCACTCGGATCTACCCCACACCCCTCTCTGTAACTCTCTGATATATGCCAAAACCCTCAATTTAACACGTTGATATATCCCACACCCCTCACTGTAACACTCTGATATATCCCACACCCCTCCCTGTAACACTCTGATATATCCCACACCCCTCACTGTAAAACTCTGATATATCCTACACCCCTCACTGTAACACACAGGTATATCGCACATCACTCACTGTAACATTCTGATATATCCCACACCTCTCCCTGTTACTCTCTGATACATCCCACACCCCTCACTGTAACACTCTGATATATCCCACACCCCTCACTGTAACACTCTGATATATCCCACACCCCTCACTGTAACACTCTGATATAACGCACATCCCTCACTGTGACAATCTGAAATATCCCACACCCCGCACTGTAACACTCTGATATATCCCAAACATCACACTGTAACACTCTGATTTATCCCATACCCCTCACTGTAACACTCTGATATATCCCACACCCCTCACTGTAACACTCTGATATACCCCTCACCAGTCACTGTAACAATCTGATATACTCCACACCCCTCACTGTAACACTCTTATATACCCAACACCCCTCACTGTAACACTCTGATATATCCCAAACCCCTCACTGTATCACTGATATTTCCCACATCCCTCACTATAACACTGTTATACCCCACACACCTCAATGCAACACTCTTATAAACCCAACACCCCTCACTGTAACACTCTGATATATCCTACACCCCTCAGTGTAACACTCTGATATACCCAACAACCCTCTCTGTAACACTATGATATATCCGACACCCCACACTGTAACACTCCGATATATTCCACACCCTTCACTGTAACACTGTGTTATACCCCATACCCCTCACTGTAACACTGACAAAGCCAACAACCCTCACTGTAACACACTGATATATCACACACCCCTCACAGTAAACCTCTGATATATCCCACACCGCTCACTGTAACACTCTGATATATAACACACCCCTCACTGTATCACTCAGAAATATCCCACACCCCTCACTGTAACACTCTGATATACCCCACACCCCTCACTGTAACACTCTGATATATCGCACACCCCTCTCTTTAACGTTCTGATATATCCCACACCCCTCAATCTAACGCTCTGATATATCCCACACCCCTCACTGTAACAATCAGATATACCCCACCCCCCACACTGTAACTCTCTGATACATCCCATACAACTCACTGTAACACTCTGATATATCCCAAACTCCTCACTCTAACAGTCTGATATATCCCACACCCCTCACTGTAACACTCTGATATATCCAACACCCCTCACTGTAACACTCTGATATATCCCACATCCCTCCATGTGACACTCTGATATATCCCACACCCCACACTGTAACACTCTGATAGATCCCACACCCCTCAATGTAACATTCTGATATATCCCACACCCCTCACTGTATCACTCTGATAAATCCCACACCCCTCACTCTAACACTCTGATATACACTACACCCCTCACTGTAAGACTGATATATCCCACACCCCTCACTGTAACGCTCTGATATATCCCACACACCTCACTGTAACTCTGTGATATATCCCACACCTCTCAATGTAACACTCTGATATATCCCAGACCCCTCACTGTAACACTCAGGAATACCCCACATCCTTCACTTTAACAAACAGATATATCCCACACCCCTCACTGTAACACTCCGATATACACAACACCCCTCACCTTAACACACTGATATATCCCACACCCCTCACTGTATCACTCTGATATACCCCACAACCCTCAATTTAATACTCTGATATACCAAACACCCCTCACTTTAATATCTCATATATCCCTCATCCCTCACTGTAACACTCTGATATATCCCATAACCCTCACAGTAACAATCTGATATATCCCACACACATCACTGTAACACTCTGATATACCCCACACCCCTCACTGTAACACTCTGATATACCCCACACCCCTCACTGTAACACTCTGATATATCCCACACCCCTCGCTGTAACACTATGACATACCCCACACCACTCACTGTAACACTCTGATATATCCCACACCCGTCACTGTAACACTCTGATATATCCCAAACACCTCACTGTAATACTCTGATATATCCCACATCCCTCACTGTAACACTCTGAAAGATCCCACACCACTCACTGTATCACTCGGATCTACCCCACACCACTCTCTGTAACTCTCTGATATATGAGAAAACCCTCAATGTAACACGCCTAAATGTCCCACACCCCTCACTGTAACACTCTGATATATCCCACACACCTCCCTGTAACACTCTGATATATCCCACACACCTCACTGTAACACTCTGACATATCCCACACCCCTCACTGTAAAACTCTGATATATCCTACACCCCTCACTGTAACACACAGATATATCGCACATCACTCACTGTAACATTCTGATATATCCCACACCCCTCACTGTAACTCTCTGATACATCCCACACCCCTCACTGTAACACTCTGATATATCCCACACCCCACACTGTAACACTCTGATATAACGCACATCCCTCACTGTGACACTCTGATATATCCCACACCCCTCACTGTAACACTCTGATATATCCCAAACATCACACTGTAACACTCTGATTTATCCCATACCCCTCACTGTAACACTCTGATATATCCCACACCCTTCACTGTAACACTCTGATATACCCCACACCCCTCACTGTCACACTCTGATATATCCCAAACATCACACTGTAACACTCTGATTTATCCCATACCCCTCACTGTAACACTCTGATATATCCCACACTCTTCACTGTAACACTCTGATATACCCCACACCCCTCACTGTCACACTCTGATATATCCCACACCCTTCACAGTAACACTCTGATATACCACACACCCCTCACTGTAACACTCTGATATACCCCACACCAGTCACTGTAACAATCTGATATACTCCACACCCCTCACTGTAACATTCTTATATACCCAACACCCCTCACTGTAACACTCTGATATATCCCAAACCCCTCACTGTATCACTGATATTGCCCACACCCCTCACTATAACACTGATATACTCCACACACCTCAATGCAACACTCTTATATACCCAACACCCCTCACTGTAACACTCTGATATATCCCACACCCCTCACTGTTACACTCTGATATACCCCACAACCCTCACTGTAGCACTCTGATATATCCCACACCCCTCACTGTAACGCTCTGATATATCCCATACCTCTCACTGTAACACTTTGATATATGCCTTACCTCTACTGTAACACTGATTTTGCACACACCCCTCACTGTAACACTTTGATATATCCCACACCCCTCACTGTAAACCTTTGATACATCCCAGACCCCTCACTATAACAATCTGATATACGCCAGACACCTCACTGTAACACAATGATATATCGCACAACCCTCTCTGTAACGTTCTGATATATCCCACAACCCTCACTCTAACGCTCTGATATATCCCACACCCCTCACTGTAACACTCTGATATACACCACACCCCTCACTGTAACACTCTGATATATCCCACGCCCATCACTGTAAAACTCTGATATATCCCACACCCCTCACTGTAACAGTCTGATATACCCCACACCCTTTACTGTAAAACTCTGATATATCTCACAACCCTCACTGTAAGACTCTTTTATACACCACACCCCTCACTGAAACACTCTGATATATCCCACACCCCTCACTGTAACACTCTGATATACCCAACACCCATCACTGTAACACTCTGATATGTCCCACAACCCTCACTGTAACACTCTGATATATCCCAAACCCCTCACTGTAACACTCTGATATATCCCACACCCCTCACGGTAACACTCTGATCTACCACACACCCCACACTGTAACTCTCTGATACATCCCAGACCACTCACTGTAACACTCTGATATATCCCACACCCCTCACTGTAACTGTCTGATATATCCCACACCCCTCACTGTAACACTCTGATATATCCCACACCCCTCACTGTAACACTCTGATATATCCCACATCCCTCCCTGTGACACTCTGATATATCCCACTCCCCACACTGTAACACTCTGATATATCCCACACCCCTCAATGTAACATTCTGATATATCCCACACCCCTCACTGTATCACTTTGATAAATCCCACACCCCTCACTGTAACACTCTGATAAACGCTACACGCCTCACTGTAAGACTGATATATCCCACACCCCTCACTGTAACGCGCTGATATATCCCACACACCTCACTGTAACTCTCTGATATATCCCACACCCATCACTGTAACACTCTGATATATCCCACACCCCTCACTGTATCGCTCTGATATATCCCACAACCCTCACTTTAATACTCTGATATACCAAACACCCCTCACTGTATCGCTCTGATATACCCCACATCCCTCACTTTAATACTCTGATATACCAAACACCCCTCACTTTAATATCTCATATATCACTCATCCCTCACTGTAACACTCTGATATATCCCACAACCCTCACAGTAACAATCTGATATATCCCACACACATCACTGTAACACTCTGATATATCCCACACCCCTCACTGTAACACACTTATACATCCCACACCCCTCACTGTAACACTCTGATATACCCCACACCCCTCACTGTTACACTCTGATATACCCCACACCTCTCACTGTAACACTCTGATATACCCCACACCACTCACTGTAACACTCTGATATATCGCACACCCCTCACTGAAACACTTTGATATATCCCACATCCCTCACTGTTACACTCTTATATACCCCACACCAGTCACTGTAACATCTGATATACTCCACACACCTCACTGTAACAATCTGATATATCCCACACCCCTCACTGTAACACTCTGATATATCCCAAACCCCACACTGTAACACTGATATTGCCCACACCCATCACTATAACACTCTGATATACCCAACACCCCTCACTGTAACACTCTGATATATCACACACCCCTCATTGTAACACTCTGATATGCCCGACACCCCTCACTGTAACACTGTGTTATACCCCATACCCCTCACTGTAACACTCTGATATAACCCTTTCCCCTCACTGTCACACTGATATAGCCCACACCCCTCCCTGTAACACTCTGATATATCCCACATCCCTCACTGTAAACCTCTGATATATCCCACACCCCTCACTGTAACATTCTGATATATCCCACACCCGACACTGTAACACTCTGATATATCCCACACCCCTCACTGTAACACTCTGATATACCCCACACCCCACACTGTAACACTCTGATATATCCCACACCCCTCACTGTAACACTCTGATATATCCCACACCCCTCACTGTAACACTCTGATATACCCCACACCCCACACTGTAACACTCTGATATATCCCACACCCCTCACTGTAACACTCTGATATATCCCACACCCCTCACTGTAACACTCTGATATACCCCACACCCCTCACTGTAACACTCTGATATATCCCACACCCCTCACTGTTACACTCTGAAATATCCCACACCATTCACTGTAACAATCTGATATACCCCACACACCTCCCTATAACACTCTGATATATCCCACACCTCTCTCTGTAACACTCAGATATATCCCACACCCCTCACTGTAACACTCTGATATACCACACACCCCTCACTGTAACACTCTGATATACCCCACACCCCTCACTGTAACACCCAGGTATATCCCACACCGGTCAATGTAACATTCTTATATAACCCACACCCCTCACTGTGACAATCTGATATACCCCACGCCCCTCACTGTAACACTCCGATATATCACACACCACTCACTGTAACACACTCATATATCCCACACCCATCACTGTAACACTCTTATATATCCCACACCCCTCACTGTAACACTCTGATATACCCCACACCCCTCACTGTAACACTCTGATATATCCCACACCCCACACTGTAACACTCAGATATATCAAACACCGCTCAGCTGTAAAATGCTGATATATCCCACACCCATCAATGTAACACTCTGATATATCTCACAGCCCTCACTGTAACACTCTGACATATCCCATACCACTCACTGTAACACTCTGATATATCCCACACCCCTCACTGTAACACTCTGATATTTCACACACCCCTCACTGTAACACTCTGATATTCACCACACCCCTCACTGTCACACTCTGATATATCCAGCACCCCACTCTATAACACTCTGATATATCCCCCATCCTCACTGTAACACTCTGATATATCATACACCACTCACTGTAGCACTCCGATATATCCCACACCACTCACTGTAACACTCTGATAGATCCCACATCCGTCACAGTATCACTCTGATATATCCCAAACACCTCACTGTAATACTCTGATATATCCCACATCCCTCACTGTAACACTCTGAAAGTTCCCACACCACTCACTTTATCACTCTGATCTACCCCACACCCCTCTCTGTAACACTCTGATATATGCCAAAACCCTCAATGTAACACGCTGATAGATCCCACACCCCTCACTGAAACACTCTGATATATCCCACACCCCTCCCTGTAACACTCTGATATATCCCACACGCCTCACTGTAACACTCTGATATATCCCACACCCCTCACTGTAAAACTCTGATATATCCCACACCCCTCACTGTAACACACAGATATATCGCACATCACTCACTGTAACACTCTGATATATCCCACACCCCTCACTGTAAAACTCTGATATATCCCACACCTCTCACTGTAACACACAGATATATCGCACATCACTCACTGTAACATTCTGATATATCCAACACCCCTTACTGTAACACTCTGACATATCCCACACCCCTCACTGTAACACTCTGATACATCCCACACCCCGCACTGTAACACTCTGATATAACGCACATCCCTCACTGTGACACTCTGATATATCCCACACCCCTCACTGTAACACTCTGATATATCCCAAACATCACACTGTAACACTCTGATTTATCCCATACCCCTCACTGTAACACTCTGATATACCCCACACCAGTCACAGTAACACTCTGATATACCCCACACCAGTCACAGTAACACTCTGATATACTCCACACCCCTCATTGTAACACTCTTATATACCCAACACCCCTCACTGTAACACTCTGATATATCCCAAACCCCTCACTGTAACACTGATATTGCCCACACCCTTCACTATAACACTGATATACCCCACACACCTCAATGCAACACTCTTATATACCCAACACCCCTCACTGTAACACTCTGATATATCCCAAACCCATCACTGTAACACAGATATTGCCCACAACCCTCACTATAACACTCTGATATACCCCACACCCCTCACAGTAACACTCTGATATATCCTACACCCCTCACTGTAACACTCTGAAATACCCAACAACCCTCACTGTAACATTATGATATATCCCACACCCCACACTTTAACATTCTGATATACCCCACACCCTTAACTGTAACACTGTGTTATACCCCATACGCCTCGCTGTAACACTCTGATATATCCCTTACCCCTCACTGTAACACTGACAATGCCCACAACCCTCACTGTAACACACTGATATATCCCACAACCCTCACAGTAAACCTCTGATATATCCCACACCCCTCACTGTAACACTCTGATATATACCACACCCCTCACTGTAACACTGATATTGCCCACACCCCTCACTATAACACTCTGATATACCCCACACCCCTCACTGTAACACTCTGATAAATCCCACACCCCTCAATTTATCACTCTGATACACCCCACACCCCGCTCTGTAACACTCTGATATATCCCAAAATCCGCACTGTAACACTCCGATATATCCCACACCCCTCACTGTAACGCTCTGATATACGCCACACACCTCCCTGTAACACTCTGATATATCCCACACCCCTCACTGTAACACTCTGATATAACCCACACCCCTCACTGTAACACTCTGATATATCCCACACCCCTCACTGTAACACTCTGATATATCCCACACCCCTCACTGTAACACTCTGATATATCCCACACCCCTCACTGTAACACTCTGATATATCACACACCCCTCACTGTAACACTCTGATATATCCCACATCCCTCACTGTAACACTCTGATATACCCCACACCCCTCACTGTAACACTCTGATATATCCCAAACCCCTCACTGTAACACTCTGATGTATCCCACATCCCTCACTGTGACACTCTGATATACCCCACACCCCTCTCTGTAAAACTCTGATATACACCACAACCCTCACTGTAACACTCTGATATATCCCACACCCCTCACTGTAACGCTCTGATATATCCCATACCCCTCACTGTAACACTCTGATATACCCCACACCCCTCTCTGTAACACTCTGATATATCCGAAAACCCACACTGTAACACTCTGATATATCCCACACCCCTCACTGTAACGCACTGATATACCCAACACCCCTCACTGTAATACTCTGATATAACCCACACCCCTCCCTGTAACGCTCTGATATATCCCACAAACCTCACTGAAACACTCTGATATATACCACACCCCTCACTGTAACACTCTGATATATCCCACACACCTCACTGTAACACCCTGATATATCCCACACCCCTAACTGAAACACTGATATATCCCACACCCCTAACTGTAACACTCTGATGTATCCCACACCACTCACTGTAACACTCTCATATATCCCACATCCCTCACTGTGAAACTCTGATATATCCCACACCTCTCCCTGTAGCACTCTGATATATCCCACACCCCTCACTGTAACACTCTGATACATCCCAAACCCCTCACTGTAACGCTCTGATATATCCCACACCCCTCACTGTAACACTCTGATAAACCCCACACCCCTCACTGTAACACTCTGATATATCCCACACCGCTCACCGTAACATTCTGATATACCCCACACCCCTCACTTTAACATACTGAAATATCGCCCACCCCTGACTGTAATACTCTAATAAATCCCACATCACTCACTATTACACTCTGATATACCCCACACCAGTCACTGTAACATCTGATATACTCCACACCACTCACTGTAACACTCATATATCCCACACCCCTCTATGTAACATTCTTATATACCCAACACCTCTCACTGTAACAGTCTGATATATCCCAAACCCCTCACTGTAACACTGATATTGCCCACACCCCTCACTATAACACTCTGATATACCCCACACCCCTCACTGTAACACTCTGATAAATCCCACACCCCTCAATTTATCACTCTGATACACCCCGCACCCCTCTCTGTAACACTCTGATATATCCCAAAACCCGCACTGTAACACTCCGATATATCCCACACCCCTCACTGTAACGCTCTGATATACGCCATACACCTCCCTGTAACACTCTGATATATCCCACACCCCTCACTGAAACACTTTGATATATCCCACACACCTCACTGTAACACTCTGATATATCCCACACCCCTCACTGTAACACACTTATACATCCCACACCCCTCACTGTAACACTCTGATATACCCCACACCCCTCACTGTTACACTCTGATATACCCCACACCTCTCACTGTAACACTCTGATATACCCCACACCACTCACTGTAACACTCTGATATATCGCACACCCCTCACTGAAACACTTTGATATATCCCACACCCCTCACTGTTACACTCTTATATACCCCACACCAGTCACTGTAACATCTGATATACTCCACACACCTCACTGTAACAATCTGATATATCCCACACCCCTCACTGTAACATTCTTATATACCCAACACCCCTCACAGTAACACTCTGATATATCCCAAACCCCACACTGTAACACTGATATTGCCCACACCCATCACTATAACACTCTGATATACACAACACCCCTCACTGTAACACTCTGATATATCACACACCCCTCACTGTAACACTCTGATATGCCCGACACCCCTCACTGTAACACTGTGTTATACCCCATAACCCTCACTGTAACACTCTGATATAACCCTTACCCCTCACTGTCACACTGATATAGCCCACACCCCTCCCTGTAACACTCTGATATATCCCACATCCCTCACTGTAAACCTCTGATATATCCCACACCCCTCACTGTAACATTCTGATATATCCCACACCCGACACTGTAACACTCTCATATATCCCACACCCCTCACTGTAACACTCTGATATACCCCACACCCCTCACTGTTACACTCTGATATATCCCACACCATTCACTGTAACAATCTGATATACCCCACACACCTCCCTATAACACTCTGATATATCCCACACCCCTCACTGTAACACTCTGATATACCACACACCGCTCGCTGTAACACTCTGATATATCCCTTACCCCTCACTGAAACACTGACAAAGCCCACAACCCTCACTGTAACACACTGATATATCCCACACCCCACACAGTAAACCTCTGATATATCCCACACCCCTCACTGTAACACTGATATTGCCCACACCCCTCACTATAACACTCTGATATACCCCACACCCCTCACTGTAACACTCTGATAAATCCCACACCACTCAATTTATCACTCTGATACACCCCACACCCCTCTCTGTAACACTCTGATATATCCCAAAACCCGCACTGTAACACTCCGATATATCCCACTCCGCTCACTGTAACGCTCTGATATACGCCACACACCTCACTGTAACACTCTGATATATCCCACACCCCTCCCTGTAAAACTCTGATATATCCCACACCCCTCACTGTAACACTCTGATATATCCCACACCCATCACTGTAACACTCTGATATATCCCACACCCCTCACTGTAACACTCTGATATATCCCAAACCCCTCACTGTAACACTCTGATGTATCCCACATCCCTCACTGTGACACTCTGATATACCCCACACCCCTCTCTGTAAAACTCTGATATACCCCACAACCCTCACTGTAACACTCTGATATATCCAACACCCCTCACTGTAACGCTCTGATATATCCCATACCCCTCACTGTAACACTCAGATATACCCCACACCCCTCTCTGTAACACTCTGATATATCCCAAAACCCACACTGTAACACTCTGATATATCCCACACCCCTCACTGTAACGCTCTGATATACCCCACACCCCTCACTGTAATACTCTGATATATCCCACAAGCCTCCCTGTAACACTCTGATATATCCCACAAACCTCACTGAAACACTCTGATATATACCACACCCCTCACTGTAACAATCTGATATATCCCACACACCTCACTGTAACACTCTGATATATCCCACACCCCTCACTGAAACACTGATATATCCCATACCCCAAACTGTAACACTCTGATGTATCCCACACCACTCACTGTAACACTCTCATATATCCCACATCCCTCACTGTGAAACTCTGATATATCCCACACCTCTCCCTGTAGCACTCTGATATATCCCACACCCCTCACTGTAACACTCTGATACATCCCAAACCCCTCACTGTAACGCTCTGATATATCCCACACCCCTCACTGTAACACTCTGATAAACCCCACACCCCTCACTGTAACACGCTGATATATCCCACACCCCTCACTGTAACACTCTGATATACCCCACACCCCTCACTGTAACACTCTGATATATCCCACACCCCTCACTGTAACACTCTGTTACATCCCACACCCCTCACTGTAACACTCTGATATACCCCACACCCCTCACTGTAACACTCTGATATATCCCACACCCCTCACTGTAACACTCTGATATACCCCCACTCCTCACTGTAACACTCTGATATATCCCACACCCCTCACCGTAACACTCTGATATAGCCCACACACCTCACTGTAACACTCTGTTATATCCCACACCCCTCACTGTAACACTCTGATATACCCCACACCCCTCACTTTAACACACTGAAATATCGCCCACCCATGACTGTAATACTCTAATAAATCCCACACCACTCACTATTACACTCTGATATACCTCACACCAGTCACTGTAACATCTGATATACTCCACACCACTCACTGTAACACTCAGATATATCCCACACCCCTCTATGTAACATTATTATATACCCAACACCTCTCACTGTAACAGTCTGATATATCCCAAACCCCTCACTGTAACACTGATATTGCCCACACCCCTCACTATAACACTCTGATATACCCCACACCCCTCACTGTAACAATCTGATAAATCCCACACCCCTCAATTTATCACTCTGATACACCCCACACCCCTCTCTGTAACACTCTGATATATCCCAAAACCCGCACTGTAACACTCCGATATATCCCACACCCCTCACTGTAACGCTCTGATATACGCCACACAACTCCCTGTAACTCTCTGATATATCCCACACCCCTCACTGTAACACTCTGATATATCCCACACACCTCACTGTAACACTCAGATATACCCCACACCCCTCACTGTAAAACTCTGATATATCCCACACCCCTCACTGTAACACTCTGATATATCCCACACCCCTCACTGTAACACACTTATACATCCCACACCCCTCACTGTAACACTCTGATATACCCCACACCCCTCACTGTTACACTCTGATATATCCCACACCTCTCACTGTAACACTCTGATATACCCCACACCACTCACTGTAACACTCTGATATATCGCACACCCCTCACTGAAACACTTTGATATATCCCAAACCCCTCACTGTTACACTCTTATATACCCCACACCAGTCACTGTAACATCTGAAATACTCCACACACCTCACTGTAACAATCTGATATATCCCACACCCCTCACTGTAACACTCTTATATACCCAACACCCCTCACAGTAACACTCTGATATATCCCAAACCCCACACTGTAACACTGATATTGCCCACACCCATCACTATAACACTCTGATATACCCAACACCCCTCACTGTAACACTCTGATATATCACACACCCCTCACTGTAACACTCTGATATGCCCGACACCCCTCACTGTAACACTGTGTTATACCCCATACCCCTCACTGTAACACTCTGATATAACCCTTACCCCTCACTGTCACACTGATATAGCCCACACCCCTCCCTGTAACACTCTGATATATCCCACATCCCTCACTGTAAACCTCTGATATATCCCACACCCCTCACTGTAACATTCTGATATATCCCACACCCGACACTGTAACACTCTGATATATCCCACACCCCTCACTGTAACACTCTGATATACCCCACACCCCTCACTGTTACACTCTGATATATCCCACACCATTCACTGTAACAATCTGATATACCCCACACATTTCCCTATAACACTCTGATATATCCCACACCTCTCTCTGTAACACTATGATATATCCCACACCCCTCACTGTAACACTCTGATATACCACACACCCCTCACTGTAACACTCTGATATACCCCACACCCCTCACTGTAACACCCAGATATATCCCACACCGGTCAATGTAACATTCTTATATAACCCACACCCCTCACTGTGACAATCTGATATACCCCACGCCCCTCACTGTAACACTCCGATATATCCCACACCACTCACTGTAACACACTCATATATCCCACACCCATCACTGTAACACTCTTATATATCCCACACCCCTCACTGTAACACTCTGATATACCCCACACCCCTCACTGTAACACTCTGATATATCCCACACCCCACACTGTAACACTCAGATATATCATACACCGCTCAGCTGTAAAATGCTGATATATCCCACACCCATCAATGTAACACTCTGATATATCTCACAGCCCTCACTGTAACACTCTGACATATCCCACACCACTCACTGTAACACTCTGATATATCCCACACCCCTCACTGTAACACTCTGATATATCACACACCCCTCACTGTAAAACTCTGATATACACCACACCCCTCACTGTCACACTCTGATATATCCAGGACCCCACTCTATAACACTCTGATATATCCCCCATCCTCACTGTAACACTCTGATATATCATACACCACTCACTGTAGCACTCCGATATATCCCACACCACTCACTGTAACACTCAGATAGATCCCACATCCGTCACAGTATCACTCTGATATATCCCAAACACCTCACTGTAATACTCTGATATATCCCACATCCCTCACTGTAACACTCTGAAAGTTCCCACACCACTCACTTTATCACTCTGATCTACCCCACACCCCTCTCTGTAACACTCTGATATATGCCAAAACCCTCAATGTAACACGCTGATAGATCCCACACCCCTCACTGAAACACTCTGATATATCCCACACCACTCCCTGTAACACTGATATACCCCACACCCCTCACTGAAACACTCTGATATATCCCACACGCCTCACTGTAACACTCTGATATATCCCACACCCCTCACTGTAAAACTCTGATATATCCCACACCCCTCACTGTAACACACAGATATATCGCACATCACTCACTGTAACATTCTGATATATCCCACACCCCTCACTGAAACACTCTGATACATCCAACACCCCTTACTGTAACACTCTGACATATCCCACACCCCTCACTGTAACACTCTGATACATCCCACACCCCGCACTGTAACACTCAGATATAACGCACATCCCTCACTGTGACACTCTGATATATCCCACACCCCTCACTGTAACACTCTGATATATCCCAAACATCACACTGTAACACTCTGATTTATCCCATACCCCTCACTGTAACACTCTGATATACCCCACACCAGTCACAGTAACACTCTGATATACCCCACACCAGTCACAGTAACACTCTGATATACTCCACACCCCTCACTGTAACACTCTTATATACCCAACACCCCTCACTGTAACAATCTGATATATCCCAAACCCCTCACTGTAACACTGATATTGCCCACACCCTTCACTATAACACTGATATACCCCACACACCTCAATGCAACACTCTTATATACCCAACACCCCTCACTGTAACACTCTGGTATATCCCAAACCCATCACTGTAACACAGATATTGCCCACAACCCTCACTATAACACTCTGATATACCCCACACCCCTCACTGTAACACTCTGATATATCCTACACCCCTCACTGTAACACTCTGATATACCCAACAACCCTCACTGTAACATTATGATATATCCCACACCCCACACTTTAACATTCTGATATACCCCACACCCTTAAATGTAACACTGTGTTATACCCCATACTCCTCGCTGTAACACTCTGATATATCCCTTACCCCTCACTGTAACACTGACAAAGCCCACAACCCTCACTGTAACACACTGATATATCCCACACCCCTCACAGTAAACCTCTGATATATCCCACACCCCTCACTGTAACACTCTGATATATACCACACCCCTCACTGTAACACTCAGATATATCCCACACCCTTCATTGTAACACTCTGATAGACCCCACACCCCTCTCTGTAACGTTCTGATATTTCCCACACCCCTCAATCTAACGCTCTGATATATCCCACAACCCTCACTGTAAAAATCAGATATACGCCACACCCCTCACTGTAACACTCTGATATATCCCACACCCATCACTGTAACACTCTGATATATTTCACAACCCTCAGTGAAAGACTCTGATATACCCCACACCCATAACTGTAACACTCTGATATATCCCACACCCATCACTGTAACACTCTGATATATCCCACACCCATCACTGAAACACTCTGATATATCCCACACCCCTCACTGTAACACTGATATATCCCACAACCCTCACTGTAACACGCTCATATATCCTACACCCCTCACTGTAACACTCTGATATATCCCAGACCCGTCACTGTAGCACTCTGATATATCCCAAACCCCTCACTGTAATACTCTGATATATCCCACATCCCTCACTGTAACATTCTGATAAATCCCACACACCTCAATGTATCACTCTGATATATCCCACACCCCTCTCTGTAACACTCTGATATATCCCAAAACCCACACTGTAACACTCTGATATATCCCACACCCCTCACTGTAACGCTCTGATATACCCCACACCCCTCACTGTAACACTCTGATATATCCCACACCCCTCCCTGTAACACACTGATATATCCCACAAACCTCACTGAAACAATCTGATATATACCACACCCCTCACTGTAACACTCTGATATATCCCACACACCTCACTGTAACACTCTGATATATCCCACACCCCACACTGTAACACTCTGATATATCCCACACCCATCACTGTAACACTCTGATATATCCCACACCCCTCACTGAAACACTGATATATCCCAAACCCCTAACTGTAACACTCTGATGTATCCCACACCACTCACTGTAACACTCTCATATATCCCACATCCCTCACTGTGAAACTCTGATATATCCCACACCTCTCCCTGTAGCCCTCTGATACATCCCACATCCCTCACTGTAACACTCTGATACATCCCAAACCCCTCACTGTAACGCTCTGATATATCCCACACCTCTCACTGTAACACTCTGATAAACCCCACACCCCTCACTGTAACACACTGATATATCCCACACCTCTCACTGTAACACTCTGATATACCCCCACCCCTCACTGTAACACTCTGATATATCCCACACCGCTCACCGTAACATTCTTATATACCCCACACCCCTCACTTTAACACACTGAAATATCGCCCACCCCTGACTGTAATACTCTAATAAACCCCACACCCCTCACTGTAGCACTCTGATATACCCCCACCCCTCACTGTAACACTCTGATATATCCCACACCCCTCACTGTAACACTCTGATATAACCCACACCAGTCACTGTAACATCTGATATACTCCACACCACTCACGGTAACACTCAGATATATCCCACACCCCTCTATGTAACATTCTTATATACCCAACACCTCTCACTGTAACAGTCTGATATATCCCAAACCCCTCACTGTAACACTGATATTGCCCACACCACTCACTATAACACTCTGATATACCCCACACCCCTCTCTGTAACACTCTGATATATCCCAAAACCCGCACAGTAACACTCCGATATATCCCACACCACTCACTGTAACGCTCTGATATACGCCACACACCTCACTGTAACACTCTGATATATCCCACACCCCTCCCTGTAACACTCTGATATATCCCACACCACTCACTGTAACACTCTGATATATCCCACACCCCTCACTGTAACACTCTGATATATCCCACACCCCTCACTGTAACACTCTGATATATCCCACACCCCTCACTGTAACACTCTGATATATCCCACACCCCTCACTGTAACACTCTGATATATCCCACATCCCTCACTGTTACACTCTGATATACCCCACACCCCTCACTGTAACACTATGATATATCCCAAACCCCTCACTGTAACACTCCGATGTATCCCACATCCCTCACTGTGACACTCTGATATACCCCACACCCCTCACTGTAAAACTCAGATATACCCCACAACCCTCACTGTAACACTCTGATATATCCCTCACCCCTCACTGTAACGCTCTGATATATGCCAGACCCCTCACTGTAACACTCTGATATATCCCACACCTCTCACTGTAACAACCTGAAATATCCCACACCCCTCACTGTAACACTCTGATATATCCCACACCCCTCACGGTAACACACTGATATATCCCACACCCCTCATTGTAACAGTCTGATATACCCCACACACTTCACTGTAACACTCTGATATATGCCGCACCCCTCACTGTAACACTTTGATATATCCCACACCCCTCACTGTAACACTTTCATATACCCCACAAACTCATTGTAACAGTCTGATATACCCCACATCCCTCACTGTAACACTCTGATATATCCCACACCCCTCATTGTAACAGTCTGATATACCCCACACCCCTCACTGTAACACTCTGATATACCCCACACCCCTCACTGTAACACTCTGATATACCCCACACCCCTCACTGTAACACTCTGATATATCCCGCACCCCTGACTGTAACACTCTGATATATCCCATACCCCTCACTGTAACACTCTGATATATCCCACACCTCTCACTGTAACACCCTAATGTATCCCACAACCCTCACTGTAACGCTCTGGTATATCCCACAACCCTCACTGTAACAGTATGATATACCCCATTCCCCTCACTGTAACACTCTGATATATCCCACACCTCTCACTGTATCACTCTGATATATCCCACGCCCCTCACTGTAACACTCTGTTACATCCCACACCCCTCACTGTAACACTCTGATATACCCTACACCCCTCACTGTAACACTCTGATATACCCCACACCCCTCACTGTAACACTCTGATATATCCCACAACCGCTCACCGTAACACTCTGATATACCCCACACCCCTCACTTTAACACTCTGATATATCGTACACCGCTGACTGTAACGCTCTGATAAATCCCACAACCCTCACTGTTACACTCTTATATACCCCACACCAGTCACTGTAACATCTGATATACTCCACACCACTCACTGTAACACTCAGATATATCCCACACCCCTCTATGTAACATTCTTATTACCCAGAACCTCTCACTGTAACAGTCTGATATATCCCAAACCCCTCACTGTAACACTGATATTGCCCACACCCCTCACTATAGCACTCTGATATACCCCACACCCCTCACTGTAACACTCTGATATATCCAACACCATACTGTTACACTCTGATATACCCAACACCACTCACTGTAACACTGTGTTATACCCCATACCCCTCGCTGTAACACTCTGATATATCCCTTGCCCCTCACTCTAACACTGATATAGCCAACACCCCTCACTGTAACACTCTGATATATGCCAAAACCCTCAATGTAACACGCTGATAGATCCCACACCCCTCACTGAAACACTCTGATATATCCCACACCACTCCCTGTAACACTGATATACCCCACACCCCTCACTGAAACACTCTGATATATCCCACACGCCTCACTGTAACACTCTGATATATCCCACACCCCTCACTGTAAAACTCTGATATATCCCACACCCCTCACTGTAACACACAGATATATCGCACATCACTCACTGTAACATTCTGATATATCCCACACCCCTCACTGAAACACTCTGATACATCCAACACCCCTTACTGTAACACTCTGACATATCCCACACCCCTCACTGTAACACTCTGATACATCCCACACCCCGCACTGTAACACTCTGATATAACGCACATCCCTCACTGTGACACTCTGATATATCCCACACCCCTCACTGTAACACTCTGATATATCCCAAACATCACACTGTAACACTCTGATTTATCCCATACCCCTCACTGTAACACTCTGATATACCCCACACCAGTCACAGTAACACTCTGATATACCCCACACCAGTCACAGTAACACTCTGATATACTCCACACCCCTCACTGTAACACTCTTATATACCCAACACCCCTCACTGTAACAATCTGATATATCCCAAACCCCTCACTGTAACACTGATATTGCCCACACCCTTCACTATAACACTGATATACCCCACACACCTCAATGCAACACTCTTATATACCCAACACCCCTCACTGTAACACTCTGGTATATCCCAAACCCATCACTGTAACACAGATATTGCCCACAACCCTCACTATAACACTCTGATATACCCCACACCCCTCACTGTAACACAGATATTGCCCACAACCCTCACTATAACACTCTGATATACCCCACACCCCTCACTGTAACACTCTGATATATCCTACACCCCTCACTGTAACACTCTGATATACCCAACAACCCTCACTGTAACATTATGATATATCCCACACCCCACACTTTAACATTCTGATATACCCCACACCCTTAAATGTAACACTGTGTTATACCCCATACCCCTCGCTGTAACACTCTGATATATCCCTTGCCCCTCACTGTAACACTGACAAAGCCCACAACCCTCACTGTAACACACTGATATATCCCACACCCCTCACAGTAAACCTCTGATATATCCCACACCCCTCACTGTAACACTCAGATATATCCCACACCCTTCATTGTAACATTCTGATAGACCCCACACCCCTCTCTGTAACGTTCTGATATTTCCCACACCCCTCAATCTAACGCTCTGATATATCCCACAACCCTCACTGTAAAAATCAGATATACGCCACACCCCTCACTGTAACACTATGATATATCCCACACCCATCACTGTAACACTCTGATATATCCCACACCCCTCACTGAAACACTGATATATCCGACACCCCTAACTGTAACACTCTGATGTATCCCACACCACTCACTGTAACACTCTCATATATCCCACATCCCTCACTGTGAAACTCTGATATATCCCACACCTCTCCCTGTAGCCCTCTGATACATCCCACATCCCTCACTGTAACACTCTGATACATCCCAAACCCCTCACTATAAGGCTCTGATATATCCCACACCTCTCACTGTAACACTCTGATAAACCCCACACCCCTCACTGTAACACACTGATATATCCCACACCTCTCACTGTAACACTCTGATATACCCCCACCCCTCACTTTAACACTCTGATATATCCCACACCGCTCACCGTAACATTCTTATATACCCCACACCCCTCACTTTAACACACTGAAATATCGCCCACCCCTGACTGTAATACTCTAATAAACCCCACACCCCTCACTGTAGCACTCTGATATACCCCCACCCCTCACTGTAACACTCTGATATATCCCACACCCCTCACTGTAACACTCTGATATAACCCACACCAGTCACTGTAACATCTGATATACTCCACAACTCTCACTGTAACACTCAGATATATCCCACACCCCTCTATGTAACATTCTTATATACCCAACACCTCTCACTGTAACAGTCTGATATATCCCAAACCCCTCACTGTAACACTGATATTGCCCACACCACTCACTATAACACTCTGATATACCCCACACCCCTCACTGTAACACTCTGATACACGCCACACCCCTCTCTGTAACACTCTGATATATCCCAAAACCCGCACAGTAACACTCCGATATATCCCACACCCCTCACTGTAACGCTCTGATATACGCCACACACCTCACTGTAACACTCTGATATATCCCACACCCCTCCCTGTAACACTCTGATATATCCCACACCACTCACTGTAACACTCTGATATATCCCACACCCCTCACTGTAACACTCTGATATATCCCACACCCCTCACTGTAACACTCTGATATATCCCACACCCCTCACTGTAACACTCTGATATATCCCACACCCCTCACTGTAACACTCTGATATATCCCACATCCCTCACTGTTACACTCTGATATACCCCACACCCCTCACTGTAACACTATGATATATCCCAAACCCCTCACTGTAACACTCCGATGTATCCCACATCCCTCACTGTGACACTCTGATATACCCCACACCCCTCACTGTAAAACTCAGATATACCCCACAACCCTCACTGTAACACTCTGATATATCCCACACCCCTCACTGTAACGCTCTGATATATCCCAGACCCCTCACTGTAACACTCTGATATATCCCACACCTCTCACTGTAACAACCTGAAATATCCCACACCCCTCACTGTAACACTCTGATATATCCCACACCCCTCACGGTAACACACTGATATATCCCACACCCCTCATTGTAACAGTCTGATATACCCCACACACTTCACTGTAACACTCTGATATATGCCGCACCCCTCACTGTAACACTTTGATATATCCCACACCCCTCACTGTAACACTTTCATATACCCCACAAACTCATTGTAACAGTCTGATATACCCCACACCCCTCACTGTAACACTCTGATATATCCCACACCCCTCATTGTAACAGTCTGATATACCCCACACCCCTCACTGTAACACTCTGATATACCCCACACCCCTCACTGTAACACTCTGATATACCCCACACCCCTGACTGTAACACTCTGATATATCCCATACCCCTCACTGTAACACTCTGATATATCCCACACCTCTCACTGTAACACCCTAATATATCCCACAACCCTCACTGTAACGCTCTGGTATATCCCACAACCCTCACTGTAACTGTATGATATACCCCATGCCCCTCACTGTAACACTCTGATATATCCCACACCTCTCACTGTATCACTCTGATATATCCCACACCCCTCACTGTAACACTCTGTTACATACCACACCCCTCACTGTAACACTCTGATATACCCTACACCCCTCACTGTAACACTCTGATATATCCCACACCCCTCTATGTAACATTCTTATATACCCAGAACCTCTCACTGTAACAGTCTGATATATCCCAAACCCCTCACTGTAACACTGATATTGCCCACACCCCTCACTATAGCACTCTGATATACCCCACACCCCTCACTGTAACACTCTGATATATCCAACACCATACTGTTACACTCTGATATACCCAACACCACTCACTGTAACACTCTGATATGTCCCACACCCATCACTGTAACACTCTGATATACGCCACACCCTTCACTGTAACACTGTGTTATACCCCATACCCCTCGCTGTAACACTCTGATATATCCCTTGCCCCTCACTCTAACACTGATATAGCCAACACCCCTCACTGTAACACTCTGATATATTCCACACCCCTCACTGTAAACCTCTGATATATCCCACACCCCTCACTGTAACATTCTGATATATACCACACCCCTCACTGTAACACTCAAAAATATCCCACACCCCTCACTGTAACACTCTGATATAGCCCACACACCTCACTGTAACACAATGATCGATCGCACACCCATCTCTGTAACGTACTGATATATCCCACACCCCTCACTCTAACGCTCTGATATATCCCACACCCCTCACTGTAACACTCTGATATACCCCACACCCCTCACTGTAACACTCTGATATATCCCACACCCATCACTGTAACACTCTGATATATCCCACACCCCTCACTGTAACACTCTGATATACACCACACCCATTACTGTAACACTCTGATATATCCCACACCCGTCATTGTAACACTCTGTTATACCCCACACCCCTCACTGTAACACTCTGATATACCCAACACCCATCACTGTTACACACTGATATATCCTACAACCCTCACTGTAACACTCTGATATTTCCCAAACCCCTCACTGTAACACTCTGATATATCCCACACCCCTCACAGTAACACTCTGATATACCCCACACCACACACTGTAACACTCTGATAAATCCCACACCACTCACTGTAACACTATGATATATCCCACACCCCTCACTGTAACACTCTGTAACATCCCACACCCCTCACTGTAACACTCTGATATACCCTACGCCCCTCACTGTAACACTCTGATATACTCCACACCCCTCACTGTAACACTCTGATATATCCCACACCGCTCACCGTAACACTCTGATATACCCCACACCCCTCACTTTAACACTCTGATATATCGCACACCCCTGACTGTAATACTCTGATATATCCCACAACCCTCACTGTTACACTCTTATATACCCCACACCAGTCACTGTAACATCTGAAATACTCCACACCATTCACTGTAACACTCAGATATATCCCACCCCCATCTATGTAACATTTTTATATACCCAACACCTCTCACTGTAACAGTCTGATATATCCCAAACCCCTCACTTTAACACTGATATTGCCCACACCCCTCACTATAACACTCTGAAATACCCCACACCCCTCACTGTAACACTCTGATAAATCCCACACCCCTCAATGTATCACTCTGATATACCCCACACCCCTCTCTGTAACACTCTGATATATCCCAAAACCCTCACTGTAACACTCTGATATATCCCACACCCCTCACTGTAACGCTCTGATATACCGCTCACCCCTCACTATAACACACTGATATATCCCACACCCCTCACTGTAACACTCTGATATACCGCACACCCCTCACTGAAACACTCTGATATATCCCACACCGCTCACTGTAACATTCTGATATACCCCACACCCCTCACTATAACACACTGAAATATCGCACACCCCTGACTGTAATACTCTAATATATCCCACACCCCTCACTATTACACTCTTATATACCCCACACCAGTCACTGTAACATCTGATATACTCCACACCACTCACTGTAACACTCAGATATATCCCACACCCCTCTATGTAACATTCTTTTATACCCAACACCTCTCACTGTAACAGTCTGATATATCCCAAACCCCTCACTGTAACACTGATATTGCCCACACCCCTCACTATAACACTCTGATATACCCCACACCCCTCACTGTAACACTCTGATAAATCCCACACCCCTCAATGTATCACTCTGATATACCCCACACCCCTCTCTGTAACACTCTGATATATCCCAAAACCCTCACTGTAACACTCTGATATATCCCAAGCCTCTCACTGTAACGCTCTGATATACCCCACACACCTCACTGTAACACTCTGATATATCCCACACCCCTCCCTGTAACACTCTGATATATCCCACACCCCTCACTGTAACACTCTGATATATCCCACACCCCTCACTGTAACACTCTGATATATTCCACACCCCTCACTGTAACACTCTGATATATCCCACATCCCTGACTGTAACACTCTGATATATCCCACACCCCTCACTGTAACACTCTGATATATCCCAAACCCCTCACTGTAACACTCTGATATATCCCACATCCCTCACTGTGACACTCTGATATACCCCACACCCCTCACTGGAAAACTCTGATATACCCCACAACCCTCACTGTAACACTCTGATATATCCCACACCCCTCACTGTAACACTCTGATATATCCCACACCTCTCACTGTAACACCCTGTTATATCCCACACCACTCACTGCAACACTCTGATATATTCCACAACCCTCACGGTAACACTCTGATATATCCCACACCCCTCATTGTAACAGTCTGATATACCCCACACCCCTCACTGTAACACTCTGATATATCCCGCACCCCTCACTGTAACACTCTGATATATCCCACACCCCTCAATGTAACACGCTGATATACCCCACACCACTCATTGTAACAGTCTGATATATCCCACACCCCTCATTGTTACAGTCTGATATACCCCACACCCCACACTGTAACACTTTGATATACCCCACACATCTAACTGTAACACTCTGATATATCGCGCAACCCTCACTGTATCACTCTGATATATCCCATACCCCTCACTGTAACACTCTGATATATCCCAAACCCCTCACTGTAACGCTCTGATATATCCCAGACCCCTCACTGTAACACTCTGATATATCCCACACCTCTCACTGTAACAACCTGAAATATCCCACACCCCTCACTGTAACACTCTGATATATCCCACACCCCTCACGGTAACACACTGATATATCCCACACCCCTCATTGTAACAGTCTGATATACCCCACACACTTCACTGTAACACTCTGATATATGCCGCACCCCTCACTGTAACACTTTGATATATCCCACACCCCTCACTGTAACACTTTCATATACCCCACAAACTCATTGTAACAGTCTGATATACCCCACACCCCTCACTGTAACACTCTGATATATCCCACACCCCTCATTGTAACAGTCTGATATACCCCACACCCCTCACTGTAACACTCTGATATACCCCACACCCCTCACTGTAACACTCTGATATACCCCACACCCCTGACTGTAACACTCTGATATATCCCATACCCCTCACTGTAACACTCTGATATATCCCACACCTCTCACTGTAACACCCTAATATATCCCACAACCCTCACTGTAACGCTCTGGTATATCCCACAACCCTCACTGTAACTGTATGATATACCCCATGCCCCTCACTGTAACACTCTGATATATCCCACACCTCTCACTGTATCACTCTGATATATCCCACACCCCTCACTGTAACACTCTGTTACATACCACACCCCTCACTGTAACACTCTGATATACCCTACACCCCTCACTGTAACACTCTGATATATCCCACACCCCTCTATGTAACATTCTTATATACCCAGAACCTCTCACTGTAACAGTCTGATATATCCCAAACCCCTCACTGTAACACTGATATTGCCCACACCCCTCACTATAGCACTCTGATATACCCCACACCCCTCACTGTAACACTCTGATATATCCAACACCATACTGTTACACTCTGATATACCCAACACCACTCACTGTAACACTCTGATATGTCCCACACCCATCACTGTAACACTCTGATATATGCCACACCCTTCACTGTAACACTGTGTTATACCCCATACCCCTCGCTGTAACACTCTGATATATCCCTTGCCCCTCACTCTAACACTGATATAGCCAACACCCCTCACTGTAACACTCTGATATATTCCACACCCCTCACTGTAAACCTCTGATATATCCCACACCCCTCACTGTAACATTCTGATATATACCACACCCCTCACTGTAACACTCAAAAATATCCCACACCCCTCACTGTAACACTCTGATATAGCCCACACACCTCACTGTAACACAATGATCGATCGCACACCCATCTCTGTAACGTACTGATATATCCCACACCCCTCACTCTAACGCTCTGATATATCCCACACCCCTCACTGTAACACTCTGATATACCCCACACCCCTCACTGTAACACTCTGATATATCCCACACCCATCACTGTAACACTCTGATATATCCCACACCCCTCACTGTAACACTCTGATATACACCACACCCATTACTGTAACACTCTGATATATCCCACACCCGTCATTGTAACACTCTGTTATACCCCACACCCCTCACTGTAACACTCTGATATACCCAACACCCATCACTGTTACACACTGATATATCCTACAACCCTCACTGTAACACTCTGATATTTCCCAAACCCCTCACTGTAACACTCTGATATATCCCACACCCCTCACAGTAACACTCTGATATACCCCACACCACACACTGTAACACTCTGATAAATCCCACACCACTCACTGTAACACTATGATATATCCCACACCCCTCACTGTAACACTCTGTAACATCCCACACCCCTCACTGTAACACTCTGATATACCCTACGCCCCTCACTGTAACACTCTGATATACTCCACACCCCTCACTGTAACACTCTGATATATCCCACACCGCTCACCGTAACACTCTGATATACCCCACACCCCTCACTTTAACACTCTGATATATCGCACACCCCTGACTGTAATACTCTGATATATCCCACAACCCTCACTGTTACACTCTTATATACCCCACACCAGTCACTGTAACATCTGAAATACTCCACACCATTCACTGTAACACTCAGATATATCCCACCCCCATCTATGTAACATTTTTATATACCCAACACCTCTCACTGTAACAGTCTGATATATCCCAAAACCCTCACTTTAACACTGATATTGCCCACACCCCTCACTATAACACTCTGAAATACCCCACACCCCTCACTGTAACACTCTGATAAATCCCACACCCCTCAATGTATCACTCTGATATACCCCACACCCCTCTCTGTAACACTCTGATATATCCCAAAACCCTCACTGTAACACTCTGATATATCCCACACCCCTCACTGTAACGCTCTGATATACCGCTCACCCCTCACTATAACACACTGATATATCCCACACCCCTCACTGTAACACTCTGATATACCGCACACCCCTCACTGAAACACTCTGATATATCCCACACCGCTCACTGTAACATTCTGATATACCCCACACCCCTCACTATAACACACTGAAATATCGCACACCCCTGACTGTAATACTCTAATATATCCCACACCCCTCACTATTACACTCTTATATACCCCACACCAGTCACTGTAACATCTGATATATCCCACACCCCTCACTGTAACACTCTGATATATCCCAAACCCCTCACTGTAACACTGATATTGCCCACACCCCTCACTATAACACTCTGATATACCCCACACCCCTCACTGTAACACTCTGATAAATCCCACACCCCTCAATGTATCACTCTGATATACCCCACACCCCTCTCTGTAACACTCTGATATATCCCAAAACCCTCACTGTAACACTCTGATATATCCCAAATCTCTCACTGTAACGCTCTGATATACCCCACACACCTCACTGTAACACTCTGATATATCCCACACCCCTCCCTGTAACACTCTGATATATCCCACACCCCTCACTGTAACACTCTGATATATCCCACACCCCTCACTGTAACACTCTGATATATTCCACACCCCTCACTGTAACACTCTGATATATCCCACATCCCTGACTGTAACACTCTGATATATCCCACACCCCTCACTGTAACACTCTGATATATCCCAAACCCCTCACTGTAACACTCTGATATATCCCACATCCCTCACTGTGACACTCTGATATACCCCACACCCCTCACTGGAAAACTCTGATATACCCCACAACCCTCACTGTAACACTCTGATATATCCCACACCCCTCACTGTAACACTCTGATATATCCCACACCTCTCACTGTAACACCCTGTTATATCCCACACCACTCACTGCAACACTCTGATATATTCCACAACCCTCACGGTAACACTCTGATATATCCCACACCCCTCATTGTAACAGTCTGATATACCCCACACCCCTCACTGTAACACTCTGATATATCCCGCACCCCTCACTGTAACACTCTGATATATCCCACACCCCTCAATGTAACACGCTGATATACCCCACACCACTCATTGTAACAGTCTGATATATCCCACACCCCTCATTGTTACAGTCTGATATACCCCACACCCCACACTGTAACACTTTGATATACCCCACACATCTAACTGTAACACTCTGATATATCGCGCAACCCTCACTGTATCACTCTGATATATCCCATACCCCTCACTGTAACACTCTGATATATCCCAAACCCCTCACTGTAACACTCTGATATATCCCACATCCCTCACTGTGACACTCTGATATACCCCACACCCCTCACTGTAACACTCTGATATATCCCACACCCCACACTGTAACACTCTGATATATCCCACAACCCTCACTGTAACAGTCTGATATACCCCACGCCCCTCACTGTAACACTCTGATATATCCCACACCTCTCACTGTAACACTTTGATATACCACTCACCCCGCACTGTAACAAACTGATATATCCCACACCCCTCACTGTAACACTCTGTTACATCCCACACCCCTCACTGTAACACTCTGATATACCCTACACCCCTCACTGTAACACTCTGATATACCCCACACCCCTCACTGTAACACTCTGATATATCCCACAACCGCTCACCGTAACACTCTGATATACCCCACACCCCTCACTTTAACACTCTGTTATATCGCACACCGCTGAATGTAACACCCTGATATATCACACAACCCTCACTGTTACACTCTTATATACTCCACACCAGTCACTGTAACATCTGATATACTCCACACCACTCACTGTAACACTCAGATATATCCCACACCCCTCTTGTTACATTCTTATATACCCAACACCTCTCAATGTAACAGTCTGATATATCCCAAACCCCTCACTGTAACACTGATATTGCCCACACTCCTCACGATAACAATCTGATATACCCCACACCCCTCACTTTAACACTCTGATATATACAACACCATCACTGTTACACTCTGATATACCCAACACCCCTCACTGTAACACTCTGATATATCCCACACCCCTCACTGTAACACTCTGATATACCCCACACCCCTCACTGTAACACTCTGATATACCCAACACCCCTCACTGTAACACTCTGATATATCCCACACCCATCACTGTAACACTCTGATATACCCCACACCCTTCACTGTAACACTGTGTTTTACCCCATACCCCACGCTGTAACACTCTGATATATCCCTTACCACTTACTGTAACACTGATATAGCCAACACCCCTCATTGTAACACTCTGATATATTCCACACCCCTCACTGTAAACCTCTGATATATCCCACACCCCTCACTGTAACATTCTGATATATACCACACCCCTCACTGTAACACTCTTATATATCCCACACCCCTCACTGTAACACTCTGATATACCACACACGCCTCACTGTAACACAATGATCGATCGCACACCCATCTCTGTAACGTACTGATATATCCCGCACCCCTCACTCTAACGCTCTGATATATCCCACACCCCTCACTGTAACACTCTGATATACCCCACACCACTCACTGTAACACCCTGATATATCCCACACCCCTCACTGTAACACTCTGATATATCCCACACCCCTCACTGTAACACTCTGATATATCCCACACCCCTCACTGTAACAGTCTGATATACCCCGCACCCCTCACTGTAACACTCTGATATATCCCACACCTCTCACTGTAACACTCTGATATACCACTCACCACTCACTGTAACACACTGATATATCCCACACCCCTCACTGTAACACTCTGTTACATCCAACACCCCTCACTGTAACACTCTGATATACCCTACACCCCTCTCTGTAACACTCTGATATACCCCACACCCCTCACTGCAACACTCTGATATATCCTTCACCGCTCACCGTAACACTCTGATATACCCCACACCCCTCACTTTAACACTCTGATATATCGCAAACCGCTGACTGTAACACTCTGATATATCCCGCACCCCTCACTGTTACACTCTTATATACCCGACACAAGTCACTGTAACATCTGATATACTCCACACCACTCACTGTAACACTCAGATATATCCCACACCCCTCTATTTAACATTCTTATATACCCAACACGTCTCACTGTAACAGTCTGATATATCCCAAACCCCTCACTGTAACACTGATATTGCCCACACCCCTCAATATAACACTCTGATATACCCCACAGACCTCACTGTAACACTCTGATATATCCAACACCAACACTGTTACACTCTGATATACCCAACACCCCTCACTGTAACACTCTGATATATCCCACTCCCATCACTGTAACAATCTGATATACACCACACCCTTCACTGTAACACTGTTTTATACCACATACCCCTCGCCGTAACACTCTGATATATCCCTTACCCCTCACTGTAACACTGATATAGCCAACACCCCTCACTGTAACACTCTGATATATTCCACACCCCTCGCTGTAAACCTCTGATATATCCCACACCCCTCACTGTAACATTCTGATATATACCACACCCCTCACTGTATCACTCTTATATATCCCAAACCCCTCACTGTAGCACTCTAATATACCCCACACACCTCACTGTAACACAATGATCGATCGCACACCCATCTCTGTAACGTTCTGATATATCCCACACCCCTCACTCTAACGCTCTGATATATCCCACACCCCTCACTGTAACACTCTGATATACCACACACCCCTCACTGTAACACTCTGATATATCCCACACCCATCACTGTAACACTCTGATATATCCCACACACCTCACTGTAACACTCTGATATACCCCAGACCCATTACTGTAACACTCTGATATATCCCACACCCGTCACTGTAACACTCTGTTATACCCCACACCCCTCACTGTAACACACTGATATACACAACACCCATCACTGTTACACACTGATATATCCTACAACCCTCACTGTAACACTCTGATATATCCCACACTCCTCACTGTAACTCTCTGATACATCCCACACCACTCTCTGTAACACTCTTATATATCCCACAACCCTCACTGTAAAACATTGTTACATCCCACACCGCTCACCGCAACACTCTGATATACCCAACACCCCTCACTTTAAAACTCTGATATATCGCACACCCCTGACTGTAATACTCTGATATATCCCACACCACTCACTGTTACACTCTTATATACCCCACACCAGTCACATTAACATCTGATATACTCCACACCATTCACTGTAACACTCAGATATATCCCACACCCCCCTATGTAACATTCATATATACCCAACGCCTCTCATTGTAAAAGTCTGATATATCCCAAACCCATCACTGTAAAACTGATATTGCCCATACCCCTCACTATAACACTCTGATATACCCCACACCCCTCACTGTAACACTCTGATAAATCCCACATTTCTCAATGTATCACTCTGATATACCCCACACCTCTCTCTGTAACACTCTGATATATCCCACACCCCTCACTGTAACACTCTGATATATCCCACACCCCTCACTGTAACACTCTGATATACCCCACACCCCTCACTGTAACACTCTGATATATCCCAAAAACCTCACTGTAAAACTCTGATATATCCCACACCCCTCACTGTAACGCTCTGATATACCCCACGCACCTCACTGTAACACTCTGATATATCCCACACCCCTCCCTGTAACACTCTGATATATCCCACACCCCTCACTGTAACGCTCTGATATACCCCACGCACCTCACTGTAACACTCTGATATATCCCACACCCCTCACTGTAACACTCTATATCCCACACCCCTCACTGTAACACTCTGATATATCCCAAACCCCTCACTGTAACACTCTGATATATCCCACACCCCTCACTTTAACACTCTGATATATCCAACACCCCTCATTGTAACACTCTGATATATCCCACACTCCTCACTGTAACACTCTAATATATCCCACACCCCTCACTGTAACACTCTGATATACCCCACACCCCTCACAGTAACACTCTGATATATCCCAAACCCCTCACTGTAACACTCTGATATATCCCACACCCCTCACTGTAACACTCTGATATATCCCACACCCCTCATTGTAACAGTCTGATATACCCCACACCCCTCACTGTAACACTCTGATATATCCCGCACCCCTCACTGTAACACTATGATATATCCCACACCCCTCACTGTAACACTCTGATATATCCCACACCACTCACTGTAACAACCTGATATATCCCACACCCCTCACTGTAACACTCTGATATATCCCACACCCCTCACTGTAACAGTCTGATATACCCCACACCCCTCACTGTAACACTCTGATATATCCCACCCCTCTCACTGTAACAAACTGATATATCACTCACCACTCGCTGTAACACACTGATATATCCCACACCCCTCACTGTAACACTCTGTTACATCCCACACCCCTCACTGTAACACTCTGATATACCCTACACCCCTCACTGTAACATTCTGATATATCCCACACCCCTCACTTTAACACTCTGATATATCCCACACCGTTCACCGTAACACTCTGATATACCCCACACCCCTCACTTTAACACTCTGATATATCGCACACCCCTGACTGTAACACTCTGATATATCCCACACTACTCACTGTTACACTCTTATATACCCCACACCAGTCACTGTAACATCTGATATACTCCACACCACTCACTGTAAAACTCAGATATATCCCACACCCCTCTATGTTACATTTTTATATACCCTACACCTCTCACTGTAACAGTCTGATATATCCCAAATCCCTCGCTGTAACACTGATATTGCCCACACCCCTCACTATAACACTCTGATAAGCCCCACACCCCTCACTGTAACACTCTGATATATCCAACACCATCACTGTTACACTCTGATATACCCAACACCCCTCGCTGTAACACTCTGATATATCCCATACCCCTCACTGTAACTCTGATGTAGCCAACACCCCTTACAGTAACACTCTGATATATTCCACACCCCTCACTGTAAACCTCTGATATATCCCACACCCCTCACTGTAACATTCTGATATATACCACACCTCTCACTGTAACAATCTTATATATCCCACACCCCTTACTGTAAAACTCTGATATACACCACACACCTCACTGTAACACAATGATCGATCGCACACCCATCTCTGTAATTTTCTGATATACCCCACACCCATCACTGTAACACTCTGATATACGCAACACCCATCACTGTAACAATCTGATATATCCCACAACCCTCACTGTAACACTGATATATCCCACACCCCTCACTGTAACAGCCTCATATATCCCACACCCCTCACTGTAACACTCTTATATATCCCACACCACTCACTGTAACATTCTGATATACCCCACACCCCTCAATGTAACACTCTGATATATCCCACACCCCACACTGTAACACTCTGATATATCCCACACCCATCACTTTAACACTCTGATATATCCCCCATCCTCACTGTAACACTCTGATATATCATACACCGCTCACTGTAACACTCCGATATATCCCACACCACTCACTTTAAGACTCTGATATATCCCACACCCGTCACTGTCACACTGTGATATATCCCAAAACCCTCACTGTAATACTCTGATATATCCCACATCCCTCACTGTAATACTCTGATAAATACCACACCCCTCAATGTATCACTCTGTTATACCCCACACTCCTCTCTGTAACACTCTGATATATCCCAAAACCCACACTGTAACACTCTGATATATCCCACACCCCTCACTGTAACGCTCTGCTATACCCCACACCCCTCACTGTAACACTCTGATAGATCCCTCACCCCTCCCAGTAACACTCTGATATATCCCACACACCTCACTGTAACACTCTGATATATCCCACACCCCTCATTGTAACACCCTGATATATCCCACAATCCTCACTGTAACACTGATATATCCCACACCCCTAACTGTAACACTCTGATGTATCCCACACCCCTCACTGTAACACTCTGATATATCACACATCCCTCACTGTGACACTCTGATATATCCCACACCTCTCCCTGTAACACTCTGATATATCCCACACCCCTCACTGTAACACTCTGATATATCCCAAACCCCTCACTGTAACGCTCTGATATATCCCATAGCCCACACTGTAACACTCTGATATATCCCACACCTCTCACTGTACCACTCTGATATACCACTCACCCCTCACTGTAACACAATGATATATCCCACGCCCCTCACTGTAACACTCTGTTACATCCCACACGCCTCACTGTAACACTCTGATATACCCTACACCCCTCACTGTAACACTCTGATATACCCCACACCCCTCACTGTAACACTCTGATATATCCCACACCGCTCACCGTAACACTCTGATATACCCCCACCCCTCACTTTAACACTCTGATATATCGCACACCCCTGACTGTAATACTCTAATATATACCACACCCCTCACTGTTACACTCTTATATAACCCACAACAGTCACTGTAACATCTGATATACTCCACACCACTCACTGTAACACTCAGATGTATCCCACACCCCTCGATGTAACATTCTTATATATCCAACACCTCTCACTGTAACAGTCTGATATATCCCAAACCCCTCACTGTAACACTGATATTGACCACACCCCTCACTATAACACTCTGATATACCCCACACCCCTCACTGTAACACTCTGATAAATGCAACACCCCTCAATGTATCACTCTGATATACCCCACACCCCTCACTGTAACACTCTGATATATCCCACACCCCTCAATGTATCACTCTGATATACCCCACACCCCTCACTGTAACACTCTGATATATCCCACACCCCTCAATGTAACACTCTGATATACCCCACACCCCTCTCTGTAACAATCTGATATATCCCACACCACTCACTGTAACGCTCTGATATATCCCACTCACCTCACTATAACTCTCTGATATATCCCGCACCCCTCAATGTAACACTCTGATATATCCCACAACCCTCACTGTAACACTCGGATATGTCCCTCACCACTCACTGTTACACACTGATATACCCCACACCCCTCACTTTAACACACTGATATATCCCACACCCCTCACTGTATCACTCTGATATACCCCACAACCCTCACTTTAATACTCTGATATACCAAACACCCCTAACTTTAATATCTCATATATCCCTCATCCCTCACTGTAACACGCTGATATATCCCACAACCCTCACAGTAACAATCTGATATATCCCACACACATCACTGTAACACTCTGATATATCCCACACATCTCACTGTAACACACTTATAAATCCAACACCACTCACTGTAACTCTCTGATATATCCCACACCCCTCACTGTTACACTCTGATATACCCCACACCCCTCACTGTAACACTCTGATATATCCCACACCCCTCACTGTAACACTCTGATATACCCCACACCACTCACTGTAACACTCTGATATATCGCACACCCCGCACTGAAACACTTTGATATATCCCACACCCCTCACTGTTACACTCTTATATAACCCACACCAGTCACTGTAACATCTGATATACTCCACACACATCAATGCAACAATCTGATATATCCCACACCCCTCACTGTAACACTCTTATATAACCAACACCCCTCACTGTAACACTCTGATATATCCCAAACCCCACACTGTAACACTGATATTGCCAACACCCCTCACTATAACACTCTGATATACCCAACACCCCTCACAGTAACACTCTGATATATCCCACACCCCTCACTGTAAAACTCTGATATGCCCCACACCCCTCACTGTAACAATGTGTTATACCCCATACCCCTCACTGTAACACTCTGATATATCCCTTACCCCTCACTGTCACACTGATAAACCCCTCACCCCTCCCTTTTACACTCTGATATATCCCACACCCCTCACTGTAAACCTCTGATATATCCCACACCCCTCACTGTAACATTGTGATATATCCCACACCCGACACTGTAACACTCTGATATATCCCACACCCCTCACTGTAACACTCTGATATACCCCACACCCCTCACTGTTACACTTTGATATATCCCACACCAATCACTGTAACAATCTGATATACCCCACACCCCTCACTGTAACACTCTGATATATCCCACACCTCTCTCTGTAACACTCTGATATATCCCACACCCCTCACTGTAACACTCTGATATACCACACACCCCTCACTGTAAAACTCTGATATAGCCCACACCCCTCACTGTAACACCCTGATATATCCCACACCGCTCACTGTAACATTCTTATATAACCCACACCCCTCACTGTGACAATCTGATATACCCCACGCCCCTCACTGTAACACTCCGATATATCCCACACCACTCACTGTAACACACTCAGATATCCCACACCCCTCACTGTAACACTCTTATATATCCCACACCCCTCACTGTAACACTCTGATATACCCCACACCCCTCACTGTAACACTCTGATATATCCCACACCCCACACTGTAACACTGAGATATATCAAACACAGCTCAGCTGTAAAATGCTGATATGTCCCACACCCATTAATGTAACACTCTGATATATCTCACAGCCCTCACTGTAACACACTCAGATATCCCACACCACTCACTGTCACACTCTGATATATCCAGCACCCCTCTCTGTAACACTCTGATATATCCCCCATCCTCACTGTAACACTCTGATATATCACACACCCCTCACTGTAACACTCTGATATACCCCACATCCCTCACTGTAACACTCTGATGTATCCCACACCCCTCATTGTAACACTCTGATATATTCCACATCCCTCACTGTGACACTCTGATATATCCCACACCCCTCACTGTAACACTCTGATATATCCCACACCCCTCACTGTAACACTCTGATATATCACACACCCCTCACTGTAACACTCTGATATACCCCACATCCCTCACTGTAACACGCTGATATATGCCAAAACCCTCAATGTAACACGCTGATATATTCCACACCCCTCTCTGTAACACGCTGATATATCCCACACCCCTCACTGTAACACACAGATATATCACACATCCCTCACTGTAACATTATGATATATCCCACAACCCTCACTGTAACACTCTTATATACCCCACACCCCTCACTGTAACACTCTGATACATCCCACACCCCTCACTGTAACACTCTGATATAACGCACATCCCTCACTGTGACACTCTGATATATCCCACACCCCTCACTGTAACACTCTGATATATCTCAAACATCACACTGTAACACTCTGATTTATCCCACACCCCTCACTGTAACACTATGATATACCCCACGCCAGTCACTGTAACACTCTGATATACTCCACAAACCCTCACTGTAAAACTCTTATATACCCAACACCCCTCACTGTAACACTCTGATATATCGCAAACCCCTCACTGTAACACTGATATTGCACACACCCCTCACTATAACACTGATATACACCACACACCTCCATGCAACACTCTTATATACACAACACCCCTCACTGTAACACTCTGATATATCCCAAACCCATCACTGTAACACTGATATTGCACACAACCCTCACTATAACGCTCTGATATACCCCACACCTCTCACTGTAACACTCTGATATATCCTACAACCCTCACTGTAACACTCTGATATACCCAACAACCCTCACTGTAACACTATGATATATCCCACACCCCACACTGTAACACTCTGATATACCCCACACCCTTCCCTGTAACACTGTGTTATAACCCATACGCCTCGCAGTAACACTCTGATATATCCCTTACCCCTCACTGTAACACTGACAAAGCCAACAACCCTCACTGTAACACACTGATATATCCCACACCCCTCACAGTAAACCTCTGATATATCCCACACCCCTCACTGAAACACTCTGATATATACCACACCCCTCACTGTAACACTCAGATATATCCCACACCCCTCACTGTAACACTCTGATATACCCCACACCCCTCACTGTAACACTCTGATATATCGCACACACCTCTCTGTAACGTTCTGATATATCCCACACCCCTCAATCTAACGCTCTGATATATCCCACACCCCTCTCTGTAACAATCAGATATTACCCACACCCCTCAGTGAATCACTCTGATATACCCCACACCCATCACTGCAACACTCTGATATATCCCACACCCAACACTGTAACACTCTGATATATCCCACACCCCTCACTGAAACACTCTGATATACCCCACACCCATCACTTTAACACTCTGATATACGCAACACCCATCACTGTAACAATCCGATATATCCCACACCCCTCACTGTAACACTGATATATCCCACACCCCTCACTGTAACACCCACATATATCCCACACCCCTCACTGTAACACTCTTATATATCCCACACCCCTCACTGTAACATTCTGATATACCCCACACCCCTCACTGTAACACTCCGAAATATCCCACACCAATCACTGTAACACTCTGATATATCCCACACCCGTCACTGTATCACTCTCATATATCCCACATCCCTCACTGTAACACTCTGATAAATCCCACAACCGTCAATGTATCACTCTGATATACCCCACACCCCTCTCTGTAACACTCTGATATATCCCAAATCACACAGTGTAACACTCTGATATAACCCACACCCCTCACTGTAACGCTCTGATATACCCCGCACACCTCACTGTAACACTCTGATATATCCCACACCCCTCCCTGTAACACTCTGATATATCCCACACACCTCACTGAAACACTCTGATATATCCCACACCCCTCACTGTAACACTCTGATATATCCCACACCCCTCACTGTAACACCCTGATATATCCCACACCCCTCACTGTAACACTGATATATCCCACACCCGTAACTGTAACACTCTGATGTATCCCACACCCCTCATTGTAACACTCTGATATATTCCACATCCCTCACTGTGACACTCTGATATATCCCACACCTCTCCCTGTAACACTCTGATATATCCCACACCCCTCACTGTAACACTCTGATACATCCCAAACCCCTCACTGAAATGCTCTGATATATCCCATACCCCTCACTGTAACACTCTGATATATCCCACAGCTCTCACTGTAACACTCTGATATACCACTCACCCCTCACTGTAACAATCTGATATATCCCACACCCCTCACTGTAACACTCTGTTACATCCCACACCCCTCACTGCAACACTCTGATATACCCTACACCCCTCACTGTAACACTCTGATATACCCCACACCCCTCACTGTAACACTCTGAAATATCCCACACCGCTCACCGTAACACTCTGATATACACCACACCCCTCACTTTATCACTCTGATATATCGCACACCCCTCCCTGTAACACTCTGATATATCCCACAACCCTCACTGTTACACTCTTATATACCCCACACCAGTCACTGTAACATCTGATATACTCCACACCACTCACTGTAACACTCAGATATATCCCACACCCCTCTATGTAACATTCTTATATACCCAACACCTCTCACTGTAACAGTCTGATATATCCCAAATCCCTCACTGTAACACTGATATTGCCCACACCCCTCACTATAACACTCTGATATACCCCACACCCCTCACTGTAACACACTGATATATCCAACACCATCAATGTTACACTCTGATATAACCAACACCCCTCACTGTATCACTCTGATATATCCAACACCCATCACTGTAACACTCTGATATAACCCACACCCTTCACTGTAACTCTGTGTTAAACCCCATACCCCTCGCTGTAACACTCTGATATATCCCTTACCCCTCACTGTAACACTGATATTGCCAACACCCCTCACTGTAACACTCTGATATATTCCACACCCCTCACTGTAAACCTCTGATATATCCCACACCCCTCACTGTAACATTCTGATATATACCACACCCCTCACTGAAACACTCTTATATATCCCACACCCCTCACTGTAACACTCTGATATACCCCACACACCTCACTGTAACACAATGATCGATCGCACACCCATCTCTGTAACGTTCTGATATATCCCACACCCCTCATTCTAACGCTCTGATATATCCCACACCCCTCACTGAAACACTCTGATATACCCCACACCCCTCACTGTAACACTCTGATATATCCCACACCCATCACTGTAACGCTCTGATATATCCCACACCCCTCACTGTAACACTCTGATATACCCCAAACCCATTACTGTAACACTCTGATATATCCCACACCCGTCACTGTAACACTCTGTTATACCACAGCCCCATCACTGTAACACTCTGATATATCCCAAACCCCTCACTGTAACAGTCTGATATATCCCACACTCCTCACACTAATACTCTGATATATCCCACACCCCTCACTGTAACTCTCTGATACATCCCACACCACTCACTGTAACACTCTGATATATCCCACACCCCTCACTGTAACACTCTGTTACATCCCACACCCCTCACTGTAACACTCTGATATACCCTACACCCCTCACTGTAACACTCTGATATACCCCACACCCCTCACTGTAACACTCTGATATATCCCACACCGCTCACCGTAACACTCTGATATACCCCACACCCCTCACTTTAACACTCTGATATATCACACACCCCTGACTGTAATACTCTGATATATCCCACACCCCTCACTGTTACACTCTTAAATACCCCACACCAGTCACTGTAACATCTGATATACTCCACACCACTCACTGTAACACTCAGATATATCCCACACCCCTCTAAGTAACATTCTTATATACCCAACAACTCTCATTGTAACAGTCTGATATATCCCAAAACCCTCACTGTAACACTTTTGTTGCCCACACCCCTGACTATAACACTCTGATATACCCCACACCCCTCACTGTAACACTCTGATAAATCCCACACCCCTCAATGTATCACTCTGATATACCCCACACCCCTCTCTGTAACACTCTGATATATCCCAAAACCCTCACTGTAACACTCTGATATATCCCACACCCCTCACTGTAACGCTCTGATGTACCCCACGCACCTCAATGTAACACTCTGATATATCCCACACCCCTCCCTGTAACACTCTGATAAATCCCACAACCCTCACTGTAACACTCTGATATATCCCACACCCCTCACTGTAACACTCTGATATATCGCACACCCCTCACTGTAACACTCTGATATGCCCCACACCCCTCACTGTAACACTCTGATATATCCCAAACCCCTCACTGTAACACTCTGATATATCCCACATCCCTCACTGTGACACTCTGATATACCCCACACCCCTCACTGTAACACTCTGATATACCCCACACCCCTCACTGTAACACTCTGACATATCCCACACCCCTCACTGTAACACTCTTATATATCCCACAACCCTCACTGTAACACTCTTATATATCCCACACCCCTCACTGTAACACTCTGATATATCCCAAACCCCACACTGTAACACTGATATTGCCCACACCCCTCACTATAACACTCTGATATACCCCACACCCCTCACTGTAACACTCTGATATATCCTACAACCTCACTGTTACACTTTGATATACCCAACACCCCTCACTGTAAAACTCTGATATATCCCACACCCCTCACCGTAACACTCTGATATACCCCACACCCATCACTTTAACACCCTGATATATCGCACACCCCTGACTGTAACACTCTTATATACCCCACACCAGTCACTGTAACATCTGATATACTCCACACCCCTCACTGTAACACTCAGATATACCCCACATCTCTCTATGTAACACTCTTATAAACCCAACACCCCTCACTGTAACACTCTTATATATCCCAAACCCATCACTGTAACACTTATATTGCCCACACCCCTCACTATAACACTCTGATATACCCCACACCCCTCACTGTAACACTCTGATGTATCCTACACCCTCACTGTTGCACTCTGATATACTCAACACCCCTCACTGTAACACTCTGATATATCCCACACCCCTCACTGTAACACTCTGATATGCCCCACACCCCTCACTGTAACACTGTGTTATACCCCATACCACTCACTGTAACAATCTGATATATCCCTTACCCCTCACTGTAAACCTCTGATATATCCCACACCCCTCACTGTAACACTCTGATATATCCCACACCCCTCACTGTAACACTCTGATATATCCCACACCCCTCACTGTAACACTCTGATGTATCCCACACCCGACACTGTAACATTCTTATATATACCACACCCCTCACTGTAACACTCTTATATATCCCACACCCCTCACTGTAACACTCTGATATATCCCTTACCCCTCACTGTAACATTGATATAGCCAACACCCCTCACTTTAACACTCTGATATATTCCACACCCCTCACTGTAAACATCTGATATATCCCACACCCCTTACTGAAACACTCTGTTATACCCCACACCCCTCACTGTTACACTCTGATATACCCCACACCAATTACTGAAACACTCTGATATATCCCACACCCCTCACTGTAACACTCTGTTATACCCCACACCCCTCACTGTATAACTCTGATATATCCCACACCCCTCACTGTAACACTCTGATATACCCAACACCCATCACTGTTACACTCTGATATATCCTACAACCCACACTGTAACACTCTGATATATCCCAAACCCCTCACTGTAACACTCTGATATATCCCACACTCCTCACTGTAATACTCTGATATACCCCACACCTCTCACTGAAACTCTCTGATATATCCCACACCACTCACTGTAACACTCTGATATATCCCACACCCCTCACTTTAAGACTGATATATCCCACACCCCTCAATGTAACTCTCTGATATATCCCACACCCCTCATTGTAACAACCTGATATATACCACACCCCTCACTGTAACACTGGGATATGTCCCTCACCCCTCACTGTTACACACTGATATATCGCACACCCCTCACAGTAACACTCAGGCATACCCCACACCCTTTACTTTAACAAACTGATATATCCCACACCACTCACTGTAACACTCTGATATACCCCACACCCCTCACTGTAACACTCTGATATATCCCATACCCCTCACTGTAGCACTCTGATATACCCCACACCTCTCACTGTAACACCCTGATATATCTCACACCCCTCACTGTAACACTCTGATATATCCCACACCCCTCACTGTAACACCCTGATATATCCCACACCCCTCATTGTAACAGTCTGATATACCCCACACCCCTCACTGTAACACTCTGATATATCCCGCAACCCTCACTGTAACACTCTGATATATCACACACCCCTCACTGTAACACTCTGATATATCCCACACCACTCACTGTAACACCCTGATATATCCCACACCCCTCACTGTAACACTCTGATATATCCCACACCCCTCACTGTAACAGTCCGATATACCACACCGCTCACTGTAACACTCTGATATATCCCACACCTCTCACTGTAACTCTCTGATATACCACTCACCCCTCACTGTAACACTCTGTTACATCCCACACCCCTCACTTTAACACTCTTATATACCCTACACCCCTCACTGTAACACTCTGATATACCCCACACCCCTCACTTTAACACTCTGATATATCCCACACCGCTCACCGTAACACTCTGATATACCACACACACCTCACTTTAACACTCTGATAAATCGCACACCCCTGACTGTAACACTCTGATATATCCCAAACCACTCACTGTTACACTCTTATATACCCCACACCAGTCACTGTAAATTCTGATATATTCCACACCACTCACTTCTAACACTCAGATATATCCCACACCCCTCTATGTAACATTCTTATATACCCTACACCTCTCACTGTAACAGTCTGATATATCCCAAACTCCTGACTGTAACACTGATATTGCCCACACCCCTCACTGTAACACTCTGATATATCCAACACCATCACTGTTACACTCTGATATACCCAACACCCCTCACTGTAACACTCTGATATAACCCACACCCATCACTGTAACACTCTGATATACCCCACACCCTTCACTGTAACACTGTGTTATACCCCACACCCTTCACTGTAACACTCTGATATATCCCTTACCCCTCACTGTAACATTGATATAGCCAACACCCCTCACTTTAAACTCTGATATATTCCACACCCCTCACTGTAAACCTCTGATATATCCCACACCCCTCACTGTAACATTCTTATATATACCACACCCCTCACTGTAACACTCTTATATATCCCAAACCCCTCACTGTAACACTCTGATATACCCCACACACCTCACTGTAACACAATGATCGATCGCACACCCATCTCTGTAACGTTTTGATGTATCCCACACCCCTCACTCTAACGCTCTGATATATCCCACACCCCTCACTGTAACACTCTGATATACCCCGCACCCCTCACTGTAACACTCTGATATACCCCACAACCATTACTGAAACACTCTGATATATCCCACACACCTCACTGTAACACTCTGTTATACCCCACACCCCTCACTGTAACACTCTGATATATCCCACACCCCTCACTGTATCACTCTGATGAATCCCACATCGCTCATTGTAACTCTCTGATATACCCCACACCCCTCACTGTAAGACTGATATATCCCACACCCCTCAATGTAACACTCTGATATATCCCACACCCCTCATTGTAACACTCTGATATATGCCACACCCCTCACTGTAACACTGGGATATGTCCCTCACCCCTCACTGTTACACACTGATATATCCCACACCCCTCACAGTAACACTCAGGCATACCCCACACCCTTCACTTTAACAAACTGATATATCCCACACCCCTCACTGTAACACTCTGATATACCCCACACCCCTCACTGTAACACTCTGATATATCCCATACCCCTCACTGTAGCACTCTGATATATCCCACACCTCTCACTGTAACACCCTGATATATCTCACACCCCTCACTGTAACACTCTGATATATCCCAGACCCCTCAATGTAACTCTCTGATATATCCCAAACCCCTCATTGTAACACTCTGATATATGCCACACCCCTCACTGTAACACTGGGATATGTCCCTCACCCCTCACTGTTACACATTGATATACCCCACACCCCTCACATTAACACTCAGGCATACCCCACACCCTTCACTTTAACAAACTGATATATCCCACACCCCTCACTGTAACACTCTGATATATCCCACACCCCTCACTGTAACACTCTGATATACCCCACAACCCTCACTTTAATACTCTGAAAGACAAAACACCCCTCAAATTAATATCTCATATATACCTCATCCCTCACTGTAACACTCTGATATATCCCACAACCCTCACTGTAACAATCTGATATATCCCACACCCCTCACTGCAACACTATGATATATCCCACAACCCTCACTGTAACAATCTGATATATCCCACACACATCACTGTAACACTCTGATATATCCCACACCCCTCACTGTAACACTATTATACATCCCACACCCCTCACTGTAACACTCTGATATACCCCACACCCCTCACTGTAACACTCTGATATACCCCACACCCCTCACTGTAACACTCTGATATATCCCACACCCCTCACTGTAACACTCTGATATATCCCACACCCCTCACTGTAACACTCTGATATATCCCACACCCCTCACTGTAACACTCTGATATACCCCACACCCCTCACTGTAAACTCTCTGATATATCCCACACCCCTCTCTGTAACACACATATACCCCACACCACTCACTGAAACACTCTGATATATCGCACACCCCTCACTGAAGCACTTTGATATATCCCACAACCCTCACTGTTACACTCTTATAAACCCCACAACAGTCACTGTAACATCTGAAATACCCGACACCCCTCACTGTAAACACTCTGATATACCCCACACCCCTCACTGTAACACTCTGATATATCCCAAACACCACACTGTAACACTGATATTGCCCACACCCCTCACTATAACACTCTGATATACCCCACACCCCTCACTGTAACACTCTGATATATCCCACACCCCTCACTGTAACACTCTGATATATCCCACACCCCTCACTGTAAACCTCTGATATATCCCACACCCCTCACTGTAACATTCTGATGTATCCCACACCCGACACTGTAACACTCTGATATATACCACACCCCTCACTGTAACACTCTGATATACCCCACACCCCTCACTGTTACACTCTGATATATCCCACACCCCTCACTGTAACAATCTGATATACCCCACACCCCTCACTGTAACACTCTGATATATCCCACACCTCTCTCTGTAACACTTTGATATATCCCACACCCCTCACTGTTACACTCTGATATATCCCACACCCCTCACTGTAACAATCTGATATACCCCACACCCCTCACTGTAACACTCTGATATACCACTCACCCCTCACTGTAACACTCTGATATACCCAACACCCCTCACTGTAACACCCTGATATATCCCACACCGCTCACTGTAACATTCTTATATAACCCACAACCCTCACTGTGACAATCTGATATACCCCACGCCCCTCACTGTAGCACTCCGATATATCCCACACCACTCACTGTAACACACTCATATATCCCACAACCCTCACTGTAACACTCTTATATATCCCACACCCCTCACTGTAACACTCTGATATACCCCACACCCCTCACTGTCACACTATGATATACCCCACGCCCCTCACTGTAACACTCCGATATATCCCACACCACTCACTGTAACACACTCATATATCCCACAACCCTCACTGTAACACTCTTATATATCCCACACCCCACACTGTAACACTCAGATATATCAAACACCGCTCAGCTGTAAAATGCTGATATATCCCAAACCCATCAATGTAACACTCTGATATATCTCACAGCCCTCACTGTAACACTCTGACATATCCCACACCACTCACTGTAACACTCTGATATATCCCACACCCCTCACTGTAACACTCTGATATATCACACACCCCTCACTGTAACACTCTGATATACACCACACCCCTCACTGTCACACTATGATATATCCAGCACCCCTCTCTGTAACACTCTGATATATCCCCCATCCTCTCTGTAACACTCTGATATATCCCACACCCCTCACTGTAACACACCGATATATCCCACACCACTCACTGTAACAATCTGATATAACCCACACCCGTCACTGTATCACTCTGATATATCCCAAATACCTCAGAGTAATACTCTGATATATCCCACATCCCTCACTGTAACACTCTGAAAGATCCCACACCACTCACTGTATCACTCTGATCTACCCCACACCCCTCTCTGTAACACTCTGATATATGCCAAAACCCTCAATGTAACACGCTGATATATCCCACACCCCTCACTGTAACACTCTGATATATCCCACACCCCTCCCTGTAACACTCTGATATATCCCACACATCTCACTGTAACACTCTGATATATCCCACACCCCTCACTGTAAAACTCTGATATACCCCACACCCCTCACTGTAACACACAGATATATCGCACATCACTCACTGTAACATTCTGATATATCCCACACCCCACACTGTAACACTCTGATACATCCCACACCCCTTACTGTAACACTCGGATATATCCCACACCCCTCACTGTAACACTCTGTTACATCCCACACCCCTCACTGTAACACTCTGATATAACGCACATCTCTATCTGTGACACTCTGATATATCCCACACCCCTCACTGTAACACTCTGATATATCCCAAACATCACACTGTAACACTCTGATTTATCCCATACCCCTCACTGTAACACTCTGATATACCCCACACCCCTCACTGTAACACTCTTATATACCCAACACCCCTCACTGTATCACTCTGATATATCCCAAACCCCTCACTGTAACACTGATATTGCCCACACCCCTCACTATAACACTGATATACCCCACACACCTCAAAGCAACACTCTTATATACCCAACAGCCCTCACTGTCACACTCTGATATATCCCAAAACCATCACTGTAACACTGATATTGCCCACAACCCTCACTATAACACTCTGATATACACCACACCTCTCACTGTAACACTGTGATATATCCTACACCCCTCACTGTAACACTCTGATATACCCAACAACCCTCACTGTAACATTATGATATATCCCACACCCCACACTGTAACACTCTGATATACCCCACACCCTTCACTGTAACACTGTGTTATACCCCATACCCATCGCTGTAACACTCTGATATATCCCTTACCCGTCACTGTAACATTGACAAAGCCCACAACCCTCACTGTAACACACTGATATATCCCACACCCCTCCCTGTAACACTCTGATAAATACCACGCCGCTCACTGTAACACTCAGATATATCCCACACCCCTCACTGTAACATTCTGATATATCCCACACCCCTCACTGTATCACTCTGATACATCCCACACCCCTTACTGTAACACTCTGATATATCCCTCACCCCTCACTGTAACACTCTGTTACATCCCACACCCCTCTCTGTAACACTCTGATATAACGCACATCCCTCACTGTGACACTCTGATATATCCCACACCCCTCACTGTAACACTCTGATTTATTCCATACCCCTCACTGTAACACTCTGATATATCCCACACCCCTCTCTGTAACACTCTGATATACTCCACACCCCTCACTGTAACACGCTTATATACCCAACACACATCACTCTAACACTCTTATATATCCCAACCCCCTCACTGTAACACTGATATTGCCCACACCCCTCACTATAACACTGATATACCCCACACACCTCAATGCAACACTCTTATATACCCAACACCTCTCACTGTATCACTCTGATATATCCCAAACCCATCACTGTAACACAGATATTGCCCACAACCCTCACTATAACACTCTGATATACTCCACACCTCTCACTGTAACACTGTGATATATCCTACACCCCTCACTGTAACACACTGATATACCCAACAACCCTCACTGTAACACTATGATATATCCCACACCCCACACTGTAACACTGTGTTATACCCCATACCCCTCGCTGTAATACTCTGATATATCCCTTACCCGTCACTGTAACACTGACAAAGCCCACAACCCTCACTGTTACACACTGATATATCCCACACCCCTCACAGTAAACCTCTGATATATCCCACACCCCTCACTGTAACACTCTGATAAATACCACACCGCTCACTGTAACACTCAGATATATCCCACACCCCTCACTGTAACACTCTGATATATCCCACACCCGTCACTGTAACACTCTGATATATCCCTAACCCCTCACTGTAACTCTCTGATATACCCCACACCCCTCACTGTAACATCCTGATATATCCCACACCCCTCACTGTAACACTGGGATATGTCCCTCACCCCTCACTTATACAAACTGATATATCCCACACCCCTCACTGTAACACTCTGATATACCCCACACCCCTCACTGTAACACTCTGATATACCCCACAACCCTCACTTTAATACTCTGATATACAAAACACCCCTCACTTTAATATCTCATATATCCCTCATCCCTCACTGTAACACTCTCATATATCCCACAAACCTCTCTGTAACACTATGATTAATTCCACAACCCTCACAGTAACAATCTGATATATCCCACACACATCACTGTAACACTCTGATATATCCCACACCCCTCAATGTAACACTATTATACATCCCACACCCCTCACTGTAATTCTCTGATATAGCCCACACCCCTCACTGTAACACTCTGATATATCCCACACCCCTCACTGTAACTCTCTGATATACCCCACACCCCTCACTGTAACACCCTGATATATCCCACACCCCTCACTGTAACACTGGGATATGTCCCTCACCCCTCACTTTTACAAACTGATATATCCCACACCCCTCACTGTAACACTCTGATATACCCCACACCCCTCACTGGAACACACTGATATATCCCACACCCCTCACTGTAACACTCTGATATACCCCACAACCCTCACTTTAATACTCTGATATACAAAACACCCCTCACTTTAATATCTCATATATCCCTCATCCCTCACTGTAACACTCTCATATATCCCACAAACCTCTCTGTAACACTATGATTAATTCCACAACCCTCACAGTAACAATCTGATATATCCCACACACATCACTGTAACACTCTGATATATCCCACACCCCTCAATGTAACACTATTATACATCCCACACCCCTCACTGTAATTCTCTGATATAGCCCACACCCCTCACTGTAACACTCTGATATACCCCACCCCCTCACTGTAAAGTCTCTGATATATCCCACACCCCTCACTGTAACACACTGATATACCCCACACCACTCACTGAAACACTCGGATATATCGCACACCCCTCACTGAAGCATTTTGATATATCCCACACCCCTCACTGTTACTCTCTTATATACCCCACACCAGTCACTGTAACATCTGAAATACTCCACATCCCTCACTGTAACACTCTGATATAACCCACACCCCTCAATGTAACACTCTTATATACCCAACACCCCTCACTGTAACAATCTGATATATCCCAAACCCCACACTGTATCACTGATATTGCCCACACCGCTCACTATAAGAATCTGATATACCCCACACCCCTCACTGTAACACTCTGATATATCCCACACCCGTCACTGTAACACTTTGATATACCCCACACCCCTCACTGTAACACTGTGTTATACCCCTTACCCCTCACTGTAACTCTGATATAGCCCACACCCCTCACTGTAACACTCTGATATATCCCACACCCCTCACTGTAAACCTCTGAAATGTCCCACACACCTCACTGTAACACTCAGATATATCCCACACCCCTCACTGTAACACTCTGATGTATCCAAAACCCCTCACGGTAACACTCTGATATATCCCACATCCCTCACTGTGACACTCTGATATATCCCACACCTCTCACTGTAACACTCTGATATTCCCCACACCCCTGACTGTAACACTCTGATATATCCCACACCCCTCACTGTAACACTCTGATATACCCCACACCCCTCACTGTAACACTCTGATATATCCCACACCCCTCACCGTAACACTCTGATATACCCCACACCCCTCACTTTAACACTCTGATATATCCCACACCCCTGACTGTAACACTCTTATATACCCCACACCAGTCACTGTAACAACTGATATACTCCACACCCCTCACTGTAACACTCAGATATACCCCACACCTCTCTATGTAACAGTCTTATAAACCCAACATCCCTCACTGTAACACTCTGATATATGCCAAACCCATCACTGTAATACAGATATTGCCCACACCCCTCACTATAACACTCTGATATATCCCACACCCCTCACTGTAACACTCTGATATATCCTTCACCTTCACTGTTACACTCTGATATACCCAACACCCCTCACTATAACACTCTGATATACCCCACACCCCTCACTGTAACACTCTGATATATTTTACACCCTCACTGTAACACTCTGATAAATCCCACACCCATCACTGTAACACTCTGATATACCACACAACCTTCACTGTAACACTGTGTTATAAACCACACCCCTCGCTGTAACACTCTGATATATCCCTTTCCCCTCACTATAACACTGATATAGCCCACACCCCTCACTGTAACACTCTGATATATCCCACACCTCTCACTGTAAAGCTCTGAAATATCCCACACCCCTCACTGTAACACTCTGATATATCCCACACCCCTCACTGTAACACTCTGATATATCCCAGACCCCTCACTGTAACACTCTGATATACCCCACACACCTCACTGTAACACAATGATATATCGCACACCCCTCTCTGTAACGTTCTGATATTTCCCACACCCCTCACTCTAACGCTCTGATATGTCCCACACCCCTCACTGTAACACTCTGATATAACCCTCACCCCTCACTGTAACACTCTGATATATCCCACACCCATCACGGTAACACACTTATATATCCCACACACCTCACTGTAACACTCTGATATACCCCACACCCATTACTGAAACACTCTGATATATCCCACACCCCTCACTGTAAGACTCTGTTATACCCCACACCCCTCACTGTAACACTCTGATATATCCCACACCACTCACTGTAACACTCTGATATACCCAACACCCATCAAAGTAACACTCTGATATATCCCACAACCCTCACTGTAAAACTCTGATATATCCCACACCCCTCACTGTAACACTCTGATATATCCCACACCCCTCACTGTATCACTCTGATATATCCCACACCACTTACTGTAACACTCTGATATACCCCACACCCATCACCGTAACACTCTGATATATCCCACAACCCTCACTGTAACACTCTGATATATCCCACACCCCTCACTGTAACACTCTGATATATCCCAAACCCCTCACTGTAACACTCTGATCTACCCGACACCCCTCACTGTAACTCTCTGATACATCACACACCACTCACTGTAACACTCTGATATATCCCACACTCCTCACTGTAACACTCTGATATATCCCACACCCCTCCCTGTGACACTCTGATATATCCCTCAACCCTCCCTGTGTCACTCTGATATATCCCACACCCCTCACTGTAACACTCTGATAGATCCCACACCACTCAATGTAACACTCTGATATATCCCACACCCCTCACTGTATCACTCTGATAAATCCCACACCCCTCACTGTAACACTCTGATATATCCCACACCCCTCACTGTAACACTCTGATATATCACACACCCCTCACTGTAACTCTCTGTTATATCCCACACCCCTCAATGTAACACTCTGATATATCCCACACCCCTCACTGTAACACTCGGATATGTCGCTCACCCCTCACTGTTACACACTGATATATCCCACACCCCTCACTGTAACAGTCAGGCATACCCCACACCCTTCACTTTAACAAACTGAAATATCCCACACCCCTCACTGTATCACTCTGATATACCCCACACCCCTCACTGTAACACACTGATATATCCCACACCCCTCACTGTAACACTCTGATATACCCCACAACCCTCACTTTAATACTCTGATATACCATACACCCCTCACTTTAATATCTCATATATCCCTCATCCCTCACTGTAACACTCTGAAATATCCCACACCCCTCACTGTAACACTGATATTGCCAACACCCCTAACTATAACACTCTGATATACCCAACACCCCTCACTGTAACACTCTGATATATCCCGTACCCCTCACTGTAACACTGATATAGCCCTCACCCCTCACTGTAGCACTCTGATATATCCCACACCCCTCACTGTAAACCACTGAAATATCCCACACACCTCACTGTAACCCTCTGATATATCCCACACCCCTCACTGTAACACTCTGATATATCCCATACCCCTCGACGTAACACTCTGATATACCCCACACCCCTCACTGTAACACTCTGATATATCGCACACCCCTCTCTGTAACGTTCTGATATACCCCACACCCATCACTGTAACACTCTGATATATCCCACACCCCTCACTGTAACACTCTGATATATCCCAAACACCTCACTGTAACACTCTGATATATCCTACACCCTCACTGTAAAACTCTGATATATCCCACACCACTCACTGTAACACTCTGATATATCCCGCACCCCTCACTGTAACACTCTGATATATCCCACACCCCTCCCTTTGACACTCTGATATATCCCACACCCCTCACTGTAACACTCTGATATATCCCACACCCCTCCCTTTGACACTCTGATATACCCCACACCCCTCAATGTAACACTCTGATATATCCCACACCCCTCACTGTATCACTTTGATATATCCCACAATCCTCACTGTAACACTCTGATATACCCCACACCCCTCACTGTAAAACTGATATATCCCACACCCCACACTGTAATGATCTGATATATCCCACACACCTCACTGTAACTCTCTGATATATCCCACACCCCTCAATGTAACACTCTGATATATCCCACACCCCTCACTGTAACACTCGGATATGTCCCACACCTCTCACTGTTACACACTGAATTATCCCACACGCCTCACTGTAACACTCATGCATACCCCACACCCTTCACTTTAACAATCTGATATATCCCACACCCCTCACTGTAACACTCTGATATATCCCAAACCCCACACTGTAACACTGATATTGCCAACACCCCTAACTATAACACTCTGATATACCCAACAACCCTCACTGTAACACTCTGATATATCCCACACCTCTCACTGTAACACTCTGATATGCCCCACACCCCTCACTGTAACACTGTGTTATACCCCATACCCCTCACTGTAACACTCTGATATATCCCTTACCCATCACTGTAACACTGATATAGCCCTCACCCCTCACTGTAGCACTCTGATATATCCCACACCCCTCACTGTAAACCTCTGAAATATCCCACACACCTCACTGTAACCCTCTAATATATCCCACACCCCTCGACGTAACACTCTGATATACCCCACACCCCTCACTGTAACACTCTGATATATCGCACACCCCTCTCTGTAACGTTCTGATATATCCCACACCCCTCACTGTAACACACTGATATACCCCACACCCCTCACTGTAACACTGTGATATATCACACACCCCTCACTGTAACACTCTGATATATCCCAAACCCCTCACTGTAACACTCTGATATATCCTACACCCTCACTGTAAAACTCTGATATATCCCACACCACTCACTGTAACACTCTGATATATCCCGCACCCCTCACTGTAACACTCTGATTTATCCCACACCCCTCCCTTTGACACTCTGATATATCCCACACCCCTCACTGTAACACTCTGATATATCCCACACCCCTCCCTTTGACACTCTGATATACCCCACACCCCACACTGTAACACTCTGATATATCCCACACCCCTCAATGTAACACTCTGATATATCCCACACCCCTCACTGTATCACTCTGATATATCCCACAACCCTCACTGTAACACTCTGATATACCCCACACCACTCACTGTAAAACTGATATATCCCACACCCCACACTGTAATGATCTGATATATCCCACACACCTCACTGTAACTCTCTGAAATATCCCACACCCCTCACTGTAACACCCTGATATATCCCACACCCCTCACTGTAACACTCTGATATATCCCACACCCCTCACTGTAACACTCTGATATACCCCACACCCCTCACTGTAACACTCAGATATATCCCACACCCCTCACTGTAACACTCTGATATATCCCACACCCCTCGCTGTAACACTCTGATATATCCCACACCCCTCACTGTAACACTCTGATATACCCCACACCCCTCACTGTAACACTCAGATATATCCCACACCCCTCACTGTAACACTCTGATATATCCCACACCCCTCGCTGTAACACTCTGATATATCCCACACCCCTCACTGTTACACTCTGATATATCCCTCACCCCTCACTGTATCAATCTGATATATCCCACACCCCTCGTTATGTCTCGATATGGTCGACGTAGATAAGATGTGTACTCTCGATTGGGTGGGATGAGGGAGAGACCAGAACTAGGTGTCGGGTGAGGGGGAACTGTCAATATCAGATGGTCAGTGATAAATCCAATGGGGAATTCAGGACAAACTCCTTTACCCAATGAATGGGGAGAATGTTGGACTCACTCCCACAGGGAGTGGGGTCTGAGGGGAAATCGTCTCGATGGATTGATGGGAGGGGGGGAAGCTGGATAAAGAGACGAGCGAGACTCTCTCCCCTTGACGTTCGATAGCATTACCATTACTGAATTCCCCACTATCAACATCCTGGGGGTTACCGTTGACCGGAAACTGAACTGGGACCAGCCAGATAAATACTGTGGCTGCAAGAGCAGGTCACAGGTTGGGAATCCTGCGGAGAGTAAATCACCTCCTGACCCCCTCCAAAGCCTGTCCACCATCGACAAGGCACAAGTCAGGAGTTTGATGGACTCTCCCCACTTGCCTGGATGAGTTGCAGCTCCCACAACACTCGAGAAGCTCGACACCATCCAGGACAAAGCAGACCCCCCCGCTCGATCGGCACCCCATCCACAAACTTTCACTCCCTCCACCACCACCGACGCACAGGGGCAGCAGCGTGTGTACCATCTACAAGATGCACTGCAGCAACTCGCCAAGGCTCCCTCGACAGCGCCGCCCAAACCCACGACCCGCTCCCATCTAGAAGGACGAGGGCAGCAGACACATGGGGAACACCCACCACCTGGAAGTTCCCCTCCGAGCCACTCACCATCCCGACTTGGGAATATATCGGCCGTTCCTTCACTGTCGCTGGGTTCAAAATCCTGGAACTCCCTCCCTAACAGCGCCGTGGGTGTACCTACACCACACGGGACAAAATCCTGGGACTCCCTCCCTAACAGCACCGTGGGTGTACCTACACCACACACGGGACAAAATCCTGGAACTCCCTCCCTAACAGCGCCGTGGGTGTACCTACACCACACGGGACAAAATCCTGGAACTCCCTCCCTAACAGCGCTGTGGGTGTACCTACACCACACGGGACAAAATCCTGGAACTCCCTTCCTAACAGCGCCGTGGGTGTACCTACACCACACGGACAAAATCCTGGAACTCCCTCCCTAACAGCGCCGTGGGTGTACCTACACCACACCGGGGACTGCAGCGGCTCAAGAAGGCAGCTCACCCCCCACCTTCTCAAGGGGGGCAATTAGGGATGGGCAATAAATGCTGGGCCCAGCCAGCGAGGCCCACAATCCCGTGAATGGATAAACCAGCAGTTGGTCATGTCACAAGCCAATTGCCCATCATCGGGCCAAGAGTTGTGAAACTGACCCTGCTGCTTGGGGGTATTTCCCTCACCCACTTGACACCAAAGTCCTGACGCAACTGCCCCCTTACCCCTCTCTCCCTCCCGCCCCTCCCCGAGTCTGAACTCAATCGTGGCCGGAGACTCTCCCCACCCCGGACGCCAACGGGAAACCTCCAGGGCCTCGGAATTGTGGATTGGAAAGGTCGGGTGCAAAGGAGTCTCTGGGTATCCGTAGATTGGCGTTAATTCACCGGGTCTTGCGCCTGGGGGGAGGTAGGGAACGCACGTGGAGGGAGGGCGTCGGGAGAGTCGAGGGGTTTCAGAGGGAGCTGGCAAGAGCCTCCTAGTGGCCGGCAACGCTCAGCCTACTTGGTTTAATCCAGAGGTTTGGGTTGGGTTGGCGCGGGGAGTTGGGGCGAGGAGTCTCTGGGTATTTGGCGCTTGCTGTGATGGGTAGAGCAGGGTGGAGGTGGTTCGGGACCATCTGCAAACGCAGCGACTCTCCGAGCCCGAAGAAGAAGATCTATATCGAGGGCGGGAGGGAGGGAGAGAGACAAAGAGAGAGAGAGAGACCCAAAGGTTTTAAGAAATCACTTTTATGATCGATTATCTGGATCACGGAGTTCGCTTTGACAAGTTGGCACAATCCTAGAGAACGGTGAGGGGGCTGGTGGGGGGCCAAAGAGTTTGAATGAACTTTGACCCCGAGGCCAACCCCTTGTTGTTGAACTTCCGAGGGCGATGTTACCTCGAGACTCGGACACACACACACACACACACGGGCGAGGGTCCTCCTAGTCCCACCTCTCACCACCACCCCCCCACCCCAAACCACCTCAACCCCTCCCACAAAGTCACGGGGTGGGGGCCCAGAAAGGGGGCGCCACACAAATGCAACCCCAACCCACCGGCGACCGATTGGAGGGCGTGGAGGGAATGGGTGAGGAGGACCCCCACACAGAGTTTGTGAGGGGGGAGGGGAGGGGGTGAGGAGTCCCCAGAGTTTGTGGGGGGGGAGGGGGAGGGGGAGGGGGTGAGGAGTCCCAGTGTTTGAGGGGGGAGGGGGGAGGAGTCCCAGTGTTTGTGGGGGGAGGGGGTGAGGAGCCCAGTGTTTGGGGGGAGGGGGTGAGGAGCCCAGTGTTTGGGGGGGAGGGGGTGAGGAGCCCAGTGTTTGGGGGGAGGAGGGAGGGGGTGAGGGGTCCCAGTGTTTGGGGTGGGGGAGGAGGGAGGGGGTGAGGGGTCCCAGTGTTTGGGGTGGGGGAGGAGGGAGGGGGTGAGGGGTCCCAGTGTTTGGGGTGGGGGAGGAGGGAGGGGTCCCAGTGTTGGGGGGGAGGAGGGAGGGGGTGAGGGGGTCCCAGTGTTTGGGGTGGGGGAAGGGGGGAGGGGGTGAGGGGTCCCAGTGTTTGGGTGGGGGAAGGGGGGAGGGGGTGAGGGGTCCCAGTGTTTGGGGGGAGGAGGGAGGGGGTGAGGGGTCCCAGTGTTTGGGGGGGAGGAGGGGAGGGGGTGAGGGGTCCCAGTGTTTGGGGTGGGGGGAAGGGGGGAGGGGTGAGGGGTCCCAGTGTTTGGGGTGGGGGAAGGGGGGAGGGGGTGAGGGGTCCCAGTGTTTGGGGTGGGGGAAGGGGGAGGGGGTGAGGGGTCCCAGTGTTTGGGGGGGAGGAGGGAGGGGGTGAGGGGTCCCAGTGTTTGGGGTGGGGGAAGGGGGGAGGGGGTGAGGGGTCCCAGTGTTTGGGGTGGGGGAAGGGGGGAGGGGGTGAGGGGTCCCAGTGTTTGGGGTGGGGGAAGGGGGGAGGGGGTGAGGGGTCCCAGTGTTTGGGGTGAGGGGGGGAGGGGGTGAGGGGTCCCAGTGTTTGGGGTGGGGGAGGGGGTGAGGGGTCCCAGTGTTTGGGGTGGGGGAGGGGGGAGGGGGTGAGGGGTCCCCCACGTCCTCTGGGACCCGGTGCGAGGAGTCTCTGGGTATCCGGAGCTCGGTGTCCAGGGTTTGCTCGGCGGGTGTGTGGGGGGTTGGGGGTGGTGGTTGGTTGATGGTGGTTCTCAGAGGGAGGGGCTTGGCCCCTGACCCCCCCCTGACCCCTGACCCCCTGACCCCCCGGGGAGGTGGGTGGAAAACGGCCCTCAGTGATGCTCCATGATGGCCTTGATCCAGTCCAGGTAGCTGTAGACGTCGGTGTAGACGGCATAGCTGTATCCCCGGCAGGCCTCGTCGTAGGACAGGACCCCGGCGGCGTAGTGGGTGCCGCCCTCCCCCAGGACGGAGAAGGCCGCCCCATTGTCCCCCCGGCAGACGTTGTCCATCAGGGGCGAGCGCTCGGTGCAGAACTGGCCGGAGTCCTGGGCCAGGAGGAGGCCCGGCATCCGGCCGGACAGCTCGGCCCGGCAGGCCTGGCCTTCGGCCACCGCCAGGCTGACGTAGAGCAGGTGGCGGACGGGGGCCAGGTTCAGCCCCACCCCCCAGCCGGCCACCTGGCCCACGCGGCCCGGCTGCGCTAGCGGCCGGAGGGGCAGGCAGAGGGGCATGACATGGTTGGAGAAGTCGACTGCCTGGGCCAGCTTGACCAGGGCCAGGTCGTCGTGGTAAGGCACGGTCTCCCGGGTCAGGGTGTTGTTGTAGTAGACCCCCTCCACGTGGTGCTGGTGGGCCTGGTCGACCTCCCGGGCGTCCTCCACCCCGATGTAGACCTTCACCTTGGCCTTGACGTCCTCCTCGGTCGGGTGGTGGTGCTGCAGGGCGTGGGAGCTGGTCAGCACCCACTGGTGGTCAATCAGAACCCCGTCGATGATCTCCCCCTTCTCGCTTTTCATCAACACCGTCCAGGGTGAGGCGCCGTGCACCACCATGCGTCCGCCAATGATGCGCTGCAGGGGTTCGAGGGCAACCACGGGTTTGCCGCACTCAACTGGGAGGGAGGGAGGGAGAGGGAGAGAGAGGGAGGCGGAGGGAGAGGGAGAGGGAGAAACAAAACACATGGTGAGAAGCAGTACCTGGTGGAATAGCTCCCTCTTTCACCGAGTCCCTGACCGTGAGAGAGAGAGACTCCCTCTTTCACAGGGTCCCTGACCAGGAGAGAGAGAGAGACTCCCTCTTTAACAGGGTCCCGGATGGAGAGAGAGAGATTCCCTCTTTAATAGGGTCCCCAACAGAGAGAGAGAGACTCCCTCTTTAACAGGGTCCCGGATGGAGAGAGAGAGAGACTCCCTCTTTAACTGGGTCCCTGACCAGGAGAGAGAGAGACTCCCTCTTTAACAGGGTCCCAGACGGAGAGAGAGAGAGAGACTCCCTCTTTAACAGGGTCCCTGACAGAGAGAGAGAGACTCCCTCTTTAACAGGGTCCCTGACAGAGAGAGAGAGACTCCCTCTTTAACAGGGTCCCTGACAGAGAGAGAGAGAGAGACTCCCTCTTTAACAGGGTCCCTGACAGAGAGAGAGAGAGACTCCCTCTTTAACAGGGTCCCTGACAGAGAGAGAGAGAGATTCCCTCTTTAACAGGGTCCCTGACAGAGAGAGAGACTCCCTCTTTAACAGGGGCCCTGATGGAGAGAGAGATTCCCTCTTTAACAGGGTCCCTGACAGAGAGAGAGAGAGAGACTCCCTCTTTAACAGGGGCCCTGACGGAGAGAGAGACTCCCTCTTTAACAGGGGCCCTGATGGAGAGAGAGATTCCCTCTTTAACAGGGTCCCTGACGGAGAGAGAGACTCCCTCTTTAACAGGGGTCTCTGACGGAGAGAGAGATTCTCTCTGTTGTACTGTCTCGTCTTTGTGAGAATAAGGTTATTACTCACCAGGCTCACATGTGGGGAGTTCATATTCAAGGTCAGTGTTCCTCCACTTGCCATTAATGGTACAAATATACACTCCTGTAGAACATGGGAGGAACAGCTTAGAATACAACTAAATCACTACTTCAGCACTGACCCTCCGACAGTGCCGCGCTCCCTCAACACTGACCCTCCGACAGTGCGGCGCTCCCTCAGTACAGACCCTCCCACAGTGCGGCTCTCCCTCGGCACTGACCCTCCAACAGTGCGGCTCTCCCTCAGTACTGACCCTCCGACAGTGCGGCGCTCCCTCAGCACTGACCCTCCGACAGTGCGGCGCTCCCTCAGCGCTGACCCTCCGACAGTGCGGCTCTCCCTCAGTACTGACCCTCCGACAGTACGACTCTCCCTCAGCACTGACCCTCCAACAGTGCGGCGCTCCCTCAGCACTGACCCTCCGACAGTGCGGCGCTCCCTCAGCACTGACCCTCCGACAGTGCGGCGCTCCCTCAGCACTGACCCTCCGACAGTGCGGCGCTCCCTCAGTACTGACCCTCTGACAGTGCGGCGCTCCCTCAGCACTGACCCTCCGACAGTGCGGCGCTCCCTCAGCACTGACCCTCCGACAGTGCGGCGCTCCCTCAGTACTGACCCTCTGACAGTGCGGCGCTCCCTCAGCACTGACCCTCCGACAGTGCGGCGCTCCCTCAGCACTGACCCTCCCACAGTGCGGCGCTCCCTCAGCACTGACCCTCCGACAGTGCGGCTCTCCCTCAGTACTGACCCTCCGACAGTGCGGCGCTCCCTCAGCACTGACCCTCCGACAGTGCGGCGCTCCCTCAGCACTGACCCTCCGACAGTGCGGTGCTCACTCAGTACTGGGGAGGGCTTTATATTATCCTATGATTTGACCCCAGTTATTGGATGCTTATCTCAAAACCCACCTTCATCACTGAAGTCTCTCTCATGGTAGTTGGCATCGCAGGTATATTTGATTGCAGAGAGATAGCTTGTGGTCCCATGTGTAGTTATATATTCAAAATGACCATGTGCAACATCAGTGGGTGTTGGACAATGAACTGTGATTCAAAGATTCAGTGAGATCAGTGACAAGAACGAACCCAGTATCTAAGCTGTGCACGGTGCTCCGAGTGTGGTCTAACCGAGGGGGATACGGAGACCGGAACTGTGCACGGTGCTCAGAGTGTGGTCTAACCGAGGGGAATACGGAGACCGGAACTGTGCACGGTGCTCCGAGTGTGGTCTAACCGAGGGGAATACGGAGACCGGAACTGTGCACGGTGCTCCGAGTGTGGTCTAACCGAGGGGGATACGGAGACCGGAACTGTGCACGGTGCTCTGAGTGTGGTCTAACCGAGGGGGGATACGGAGACCGGGACTGTGCACGGTGCTCCGAGTGTGGTCTAACCGAGGGGGGTACGGAGACCGGAACTGTGCACGGCGCTCGAGTGTGGTCTAACCGAGGGGGATACGGAGACAGGAACTGTGCACGGTGCTCCGAGTGTGGTCTAACCGAGGGGGATACGGAGACCGGAACTGTGCACGGTGCTCCGAGTGTGGTCTAACCGAGGGGAATACGGAGACCGGAACTGTGCACGGTGCTCCGAGTGTGGTCTAACCGAGGGGGATACGGAGACCGGAACTGTGCACGGTGCTCTGAGTGTGGTCTAACCGAGGGGGGATACGGAGACCGGGACTGTGCACGGTGCTCCGAGTGTGGTCTAACCGAGGGGGGTACGGAGACCGGAACTGTGCACGGCGCTCGAGTGTGGTCTAACCGAGGGGGATACGGAGACAGGAACTGTGCACGGTGCTCCGAGTGTGGTCTAACCGAGGGGGGATACGGAGACCGGAACTGTGCACGGTTCTCCGAGTGTGGTCTAACCGAGGGGGGATACGGAGACCGGAACTGTGCACGGTGCTCCGAGTGTGGTCTAACCGAGGGGGGATACGGAGACCGGAACTGTGCACGGTGCTCCGAGTGTGGTCTAACCGAGGGGGGATACGGAGATCGGAACTGTGCACGGTGCTCCGAGTGTGGTCTAACCGAGGTGGATACGGAGACCGGAGCTGTGCATGGTGCTCCGAGTGTGGTCTAACCGAGGGGGATACGGAGACCGGAACTGTGCACGGTGCTCCGAGTGTGGTCTAACCGAGGGGGATACGGAGACCGGGACTGTGCACGGTGCTCCGAGTGTGGTCTAACCGAGGGGGGATACGGAGACCGGAACTGTGCACGGTGCTCCGAGTGTGGTCTAACCGAGGGGGATACGGAGACCGGAACTGTGCACGGTGCTCCGAGTGTAGTCTAACCAAGGGGGATACGGAGACCGGGACTGTGCACGGTGCTCCGAGTGTGGTCTAACCGAGGGGGGATACGGAGACCGGGACAGTGCACGGTGCTCCGAGTGTGGTCTAACCGAGGGGGATACGGAGACCGGAATTGTGTACGGTGCTCCGAGTGTGGTCTAACCGAGGGGGGATACGGAGACCGGAACTGTGCACGGTGCTCCGAGTGTGGTCTAACCGAGGGGGGATACGGAGACCGGAACTGTGCACGGTGCTCCGAGTGTGGTCTAACCAAGGGGGGATACGGAGAGCGGAACTGTGCCCGGTGCTCCGAGTGTGGTCTAACCGAGGGGGGATACGGAGACCGGAACTGTGCACGGTGCTCCGAGTGTGGTCTAACCGAGGGGGGATACGGAGACCGGAACTGTGCACGGTGCTCCGAGTGTGGTCTAACCGAGGGGGGATACGGAGACCGGGACAGTGCACGGTGCTCCGAGTGTGGTCTAACCGAGGGGGATACGGAGACCGGAATTGTGTACGGTGCTCCGAGTGTGGTCTAACCGAGGGGGGATACGGAGACCGGAACTGTGCACGGTGCTCCGAGTGTGGTCTAACCGAGGGGGGATACGGAGACCGGAACTGTTCACGGTGCTCCGAGTGTGGTCTAACCAAGGGGGGATACGGAGAGCGGAACTGTGCCCGGTGCTCCGAGTGTGGTCTAACCGAGGGGGGATACGGAGACCGGGACTGTGCACGGTGCTCCGAGTGTGGTCTAACTGAGGGGGGATACGGAGACCGGAACTGTGCACGGTGCTCCGAGTGTAGTCTAACCGAGGGGGATACGGAGACCGGGACTGTGCACGGTGCTCCGAGTGTGGTCTAACCGAGGGGGGATACGGAGACCGGGACTGTGCACGGTGCCCCGAGTGTGGTCTAACCGAGGGGGGATACGGAGACCGGGACTGTGCACGGTGCTCCGAGTGTGGTCTAACCGAGGGGGATACGGAGACCGGAACTGTGCACGGTGCTCCGAGTGTGGTCTAACCGAGGGGGGATACGGAGACCGGAACTGTGCACGGTGCTCCGAGTGTGGTCTAACCGAGGGGGGATACGGAGACCGGGACTGTGCACGGTGCTCTGAGTGTGGTCTAACCGAGGGGGATACGGAGACCGGGACTGTGCACGGTGCTCCGAGTGTGGTCTAACCGAGGGGGGATACGGAGACCGGAATTGTGTACGGTGCTCCGAGTGTGGTCTAACCGAGGGGGGATACGGAGAGCGGAACTGTGCCCGGTGCTCCGAGTGTGGTCTAACCGAGGGGGGATACGGAGACCGGGACTGTGCACGGTGCTCCGAGTGTGGTCTAACCGAGGGGGGATACGGAGACCGGAACTGTGCACGGTGCTCCGAGTGTGGTCTAACCCAGGGGGATACGGAGACCGGAACTGTGCACGGTGCTCCAAGTGTGGTCTAACCGAGGGGGATACGGAGACCGGAACTGTGCACGGTGCTCCGAGTGTGGTCTAACCGAGGGGGATACGGAGACCGGGACTGTGCACGGTGCTCCGAGTGTGGTCTAACCGAGGGGTACGGAGATTTTATGGGTGTCTGTGGCGAGACGATCCTGTTTTTTGTAGAGTTTGTCACTTACCCTTGTGACATTCCGGTAGTCTGTGCTTTAGTTTTGCATTACTCCACTTGCTGTGCTCTGTGCAGATGTAGACAGCTGGATTGAGAGAGAGAGAGAGAGAGAGCGGGAGAGAGAGTAGGAGCACAAATGAGTAAAGGTTCCTCACTGCTGGACCAAAATCCCTCCCCCACCACCCCCGCAATCGCCCGTTCAACACCCCCCACATTCCCTCGCCTCCCCAAGCCACCATGCCCACCAGTTTAGCACAAATGATTTGGAGCTCGCTGGTGGACTGTGGTGGGCCTCACACCCTGCCTTTCTTCCCGTCGAGGTCGCTCCGCTCCGACCCCCCAGATTCGGCCTCTGCCCGGCTTCTCAACCTCAACGTTCCTTGGAATTACCTCTCCAGTCTCCCCCCACAACTGCCCCCACCCCCTCTCCCTACCTCACCACCACCACCCCCCACCACCTCACCACCCCCCCACCGCCGCCGGCCAACCCCTCTCGTCCCACCTGCGCCCACCTCCACCCCAGACATCGCTTTCCGCTTGCTATTTCACACTCCATTTGGGGGAGTCATGCACTGGCTGGCTCGGTGAGACAGGAGTATGGAGGGGGGGTGATATCGAGGGGCAAAGGTGTAAGTGGGTGGGGGTCGAGAACCAATTAGTTCAAGTTCTGAAGAGGTGGTGGGAGTGCGGGATGCGGGGAGACGGTGGGGAGTGAGCGATATGGAGAGACGGCGGGAGTGAGGGTTACGGGGAGAGGGCGGGAGTGAGGGATACGGGGAGACCAAGGGAGTGAGGGATACGGGGAGATGGCGGGAGTGAGGGATACGGGGAGACGGCGGGAGTGAGGGATACGGGGAGAGGGCGGGAGTGAGGGATACGGGGAGAGGGCGGGAGTGAGGGATACGGGGAGAGGGCGGGAGTGAGGGATACGGGGAGAGGGCGGGAGTGAGGGATACGGGGAGAGGGCGGGAGTGAGGGATACGGGGAGACGGCGGGAGTGAGGGATACGGGGAGAGGGCGGGAGTGAGGGATACGGGGAGACGGCGGGAGTGAGGGATACGGGGAGACGGCGGGAGTGAGGGATACGGGGAGAGGGCGGTAGTGAGGGATACAGGGAGATAGCGGGAACGAGGGATACGGGGAGAGGGCGGGAGTGAGGGATACGGGGAGGCGGTGGGAGTGAGGGATACAAGGAGACAGTGGGAATGGGGGATACGGGGAGAGGGCGGGAGTGAGGGATACAGGCAGACAGCGGGAATGGGAGATACGGAGAGACGGTGGGAGTGAGGGATACGGGGAGACAGCGGGAATGGGGGATACGGGGAGAGGGCGGGAGTGAGGGATATGGTGGGACTGAGGGATATGGGGAGATAGCGGGAGTGAGGGATACTGGCAGTTGCTTGCAAGGTGGGATTAATGAATAGGATGGGAATGGTTAGAGTGAGGGAGAGGGTGGGGAGTGTCGGAATGAGGGAGACAGGGAGAGAGAGAGGAGATGGTGGCAGTGAGGGAGAGGGTGGTCATACCAGGGAGTTGGAGAGAGGTGGACTGAGGTATTGGGTGGGGAAGATGGGAACGGAAACTAGGGGGGTTTAAGATCCTCAAACACATTGTGATAAAATATAATATTATGATCACTCTTCCCCAGAGATCGCAACACAGCTCAAGATTACTGATCAACCTATTCTCAATGCACAATAGGAGAACCAAAATAGTCCATTCACTGTTAGACTGAACTGGAAATCTATTTTGTACGCATTTGATGAAAACAGTTCACAAACAATCACTCAAATTCGTCTTGCCCGTTCCACCTGAGGTTTCAAGTCTCCCTCGATTGGCGGTTTACACTCAGCCAAAATCTGTTATTATCAGAGATTCCATCCCTGCCTCTTACCCCCTTTCCCCCACCCCCTCCACCGCTGGTGTCTAAAAGTCAAGAACCGCACCACATGACCGTCCCCCACACCCACCAGCACCACCGGCAAATACTTCGCTCCTGGGCTTGGTCAACTTGCAACCACCTCTCAATCCCGAGCCACTTTAGGTGAAGATGCTCATCCCGGAGCGCGCCGCCGACTCAACGTACTTCCCACGCCTTCAGGGAAGCACCTCGTCCACCGGTGAGCCCTGAACTCGGGGAACACCACCCCCCCCAACCCCCACCACACCCGGCCGACCCGAAGCCTCCAGTCCGGACCGCTCCCACGCGCGATTAACCTCGAGAGCGGCGGTATTTGCACCACGTTCTCGCTTGGCTCCACGGGCGGAAGGCGGGGGTGAGAGGCCGGACCTGCAAGCGGAGGAGGCTCTGCTGTAGTACGCTGGAAGCTAGCTGGTGGTCTTCCCACGTGAAACACTTGCGCATCATTCTGGGGCAACATACCTTCCTCGGGGTCCTGTAGGTGATAGACGGGAGCGTCACAGGTGTACTTGATAACGGAAAGGTAAGTATCGTCATCGTGGTGGGACAAGTAATCGTAGTGACCATGTGTGATGTTCTCTGGTGCGCCACAGTGTACTGCAAGGGGTAAGAGAGGAGCGAGAGAGAGAGAGAGAGAGAGAGCGGGTGAGACAGAGACCAGAAGAGGAATGAATCCTGGGCATCGGACTCCGACACTGCGGTGCTCCCACAACGCTGACCATACGACAGTGCGGTGCTCCCTCGGTACTGACCCTCCGACAGTGCGGCACTCGCTCGGTCCTGACCCTCCGGCACTGCGGCTCTCCCTTAGCACTGACCCTCCGACAGTGCGGCGCTCCCTCAGCACTGACCCTCCGACAGTGCGGCGCTCCCTCAGCACTGACCCTCCGACAGTGCGGCACTCCCTCAGTACTGACCCTCCGACAGTGCGGCTCTCCCTCAGTACTGACCCTCCAACAGTGTGGCTCTCCCTCAGTACTGACACTCCGACAGTGCAGCACTCCCTCAGTACTGACCCTCCTATAGTGCGGCACTCCCTCTGTACTGACCCTCCGACAGTGTGGCTCTCCCTCAGCACTGACCCTCCGACAGTGCGGCACTCCCTCAGCACTAACCCTCCGACAGTGCGGCGCTCCCTCAGTACTGACCCTCCGACAGTGCGGCGCTCCCTCAGTACTGACCCTCCGACAGTGCGGCTCTCCCTCAGCACTGGCCATCCGACAGAGCGGCGCTTCACCAGTACTGACCCTCCGACAGTGCAGCTCTCCCTCAGTACTGACCCTCCGACAGTGCGGCTCTCCCTCAGCACTGACCCTCCGACAGTGCGGCGCTCCCTCAGTACTGACCCTCCGACAGTGCGGCTCTCCCTCAGCACTGACCCTCTCTCTTTTCCTGACCATCCCTCCATACTGGGGGGTTCCCTCTCTGTTTGGGGCCCCCTCAGTGCTGTGCCCTCCCTCCGGACTGGGACCTCCAGCGACAGACCCTTTCCCCTCAGAAATAAGCCACATCGACCTGTTCACAGCAACGGGACTGATAGGTATCGGGAAATAACTTACCATCTTTGTGAGACACATCCTTAGCATGAGCGTGGGCAGCTGGAATAGATCATGGAAGAGAGGCATGATTACATCGTGTTCCTGACCCTCCGACAGTGCTGCATTCCCTCAGCACTGACCCTCCCACAGTGCAGGCTCTCCCTCAGCACTGACCCTCCGACAGTGCGGCGCTCCCTCAGTACTGACCCTCTGACAGTGCGGCTCTCCCTCAGCACTGACCCTCCGACAGTGCGGCTCTCCCTCAGCACTGACCCTCCGACAGTGCGGCTCTCCCTCAGCACTGACCCTCCCACAGTGCGGCTCTCCCTCAGCACTGACCCTCCGACAGTGCGGCTCTCCCTCAGTACTGACCCTCCGACAGTGCGGCTCTCCCTCAGCACTGACCCTCCCACAGTGCAGGCTCTCCCTCAGCACTGACCCTCCCACAGTGTGGCGCTCCCTCGGTACTGACCCTCCGACAGTGCGGTGCTCCCTCAGCACTGACCCTCCGACAGTGCGGCTCTCCCTCAGCACTGACTCTCCGACAGTGCGGCACTCCCTCAGTACTGACCCTCCAACAGTGCGACGCTCCCTCAATACAGACCCTCCGACATGCAGCACTCCCTCAGTACTAACACTCCAAAAGTGCGGCTCTCCCTCAGCACTGACCCTCCGACAGTGCGGCACTCCCTCAGCACTGACCCTCCGACTGTGTGGCTCTCCCTCAGTACTGACCCTCCAACAGTGCGGCGCTCCCTCAGTACTGACCCTCCGACAGTGCGGCGCTCCCTCAGTACTGACCCTCCGACAGTGCGGCGCTCCCTCAGTACCGACCCTCCGACAGTGCGGCGCTCCCTCAGTACTGAGCCTCCGACAGTGCGGCTCTCCCTCAGCACTGACCCTCCGACAGTGCGGCTCTCCCTCAGGACTGACCATCCGACAGTGCAGCTCTCCCTCAGTACTGACCCTCCGACAGTGCGGCGCTCCCTCAGTACTGACCCTCCGACAGTGCGGCTCTCCCTCGGTACTGACCCTCCGACAGTGCGGCTCTCCCTCAGTACTGACCCTCCCTCTGTTTCGGACTCTCCCTCCGTACTGGGGGGTTCCCTCTCTGTTCGGGGCCCCCTCAGTACTGTGCCCTCCCTCTGGACTGGGACCTCCAGCGAAAGACCCTTTCCCCTCAGAAACAAGCCACATCGACCTGTTCACAGCGACGGGACTGATAGGTATCGGGAAATAACTTACCATCTTTGTGAGAGGCATCCTCAGCAGCAGCGTGGGCAGCTGGAATAGATCATGGAAGAGAGGCATGATTACATCGTGTTCCTGACCCTCCGACAGTGCTGCATTCCCTCAGCACTGACCCTCCGACAGTGCGGCTCTCCCTCAGCACTGACCCTCCGACAGTGCGGCGCTCCCTCAGCACTGACTCTCCGACAGTGCGGCACTCCCTCAGTACTGACCCTCCGACAGTGCGGCTCTCCCTCAGCACTGACTCTCCGACAGTGCGGCACTCCCTCAGTACTGACCCTCCAACAGTGCGACGCTCCCTCAATACAGACCCTCTGACATGCAGCACTCCCTCAGTACTAACACTCCAAAAGTGCGGCTCTCCCTCAGCACTGACCCTCCGACACTGCGGCGCTCCCTCAGTACTGACCCTCCGACAGTGCGGCTGTCCCTCAGCACTGACCCTCCGACACTGCGGCGCTCCCTCAGCACTGACCCTCCGACAGTGCCGCTCTCCCTCAGCACTGACCCTCCGACAGTGCGGCGCTCCCTCAGCACTGACCCTCCGACAGTGCGGCTCTCCCTCAGGACTGACCATCCGACAGTGCGGCGCTCCCTCAGTACTGACCCTCCGACAGTGCGGCGCTCCCTCAGCACTGACCCTCCGACAGTGCGGCTCTCCCTCAGTACTGACCCTCCGACAGTGCGGCTCTCCCTCGGTACTGACCCTCCGACAGTGCGGCGCTCCCTCAGTACTGACCCTCCAACAGTGCGACGCTCCCTCAATACAGACCCTCCGACATGCAGCACTCCCTCAGTACTAACACTCCAAAAGTGCGGCTCTCCCTCAGTACTGACCCTCCGACAGTGCGGCGCTCCCTCAGCACTGACCCTCCCACAGTGCGGCGCTCCCTCAGCACTGACCCTCCGACAGTGCGGCGCTCCCTCAGTACTGACCCTCCGACAGTGCTGCATTCCCTCAGTACTGACCCTCCGACAGTGCGGCTCTCCCTCAGCACTGACCCTCCCACAGTGCGGCTCTCCCTCAGTACTGACTCTCCGACTGTGCGGCTCTCCCTCAGCACTGACCCTCCCACAGTGCGGCTCTCCCTCAGCACTGACTCTCCGACAGTGCGGCGCTCCCTCAGCACTGACCCTCTGACAGTGCGGCGCTCCCTCAGCACTGACCCTCCGACAGTGCGGCTCTCCCTCAGTACTGACCCTCCGACAGTGCGGCTCTCCCTCAGCACTGACCCTCCCACAGTGCGGCGCTCCCTCAGCACTGACCCTCCGACAGTGCGGCTCTCCCTCAGTACTGACCCTCCCACAGTGCGGCGCTCCCTCAGCACTGACCCTCTGACAGTGCGGCGCTCCCTCAGCACTGACCCTCCGACAGTGCGGCTCTCCCTCAGTACTGACCCTCCGACAGTGCGGCTCTCGCTCAGCACTGACCCTCCCACAGTGCGGCGCTCCCTCAGTACTGACCCTCCGACAGTGCGGCTCTCCCTCAGCACTTATCCTCCGACAGTGCGGCTCTCCCTCAGTACTGACCCTCCGATAGTGCGGCGCTCCCTCAGTACTGACCCTCCGACAGTGCGGCGCTCCCTCAGCACTGACCCTCCGACAGTGCGGCTCTCCCTCAGTACTGACCCTCCCACAGTGCGGCTCTCCCTCAGTATTGACGCTCCGACAGTGCGGCGCACCCTCAGCACTGACGCTCCGACAGTGCGGCTCTCCCTCAGCACTGACCCTCCGACAGTGCAGCACTCCCTCAGTACTGACCCTCCGACAGTGCGGCGCACCCTCAGCACTGACGCTCCGACAGTGCGGCTCTCCCTCAGGACTGACCCTCCGAGAGTGCGGCTCTCCCTCAGCACTGACGCTCCGACAGTGCGGCGCTCCCTCAGCACTGACCCTCCGACAGTGCGGCTCTCCCTCAGTACTGACCCTCCGACAGTGCGGCTCTCCCTCAGCACTGACCCTCCGACAGTGCGGCTCTCCCTCAGCACTGACCCTCCGACAGTGCGGCTCTCCCTCAGCACTGACCCTCCCACAGTGCGGCGCTCCCTCAGCACTGACCCTCCGACAGTGCGGCTCTCCCTCAGTACTGACCCTCCGACAGTGCGGCGCTCCCTCAGTACTGACCCTCCGACAGTGCGGCTGTCCCTCAGCACTGACCCTCCGACAGTGCGGCGCTCCCTCAGTACTGACCCTCCGACAGTGCGGCGCTCCCTCAGTACTGACCCTCCGACAGTGCGGCTGTCCCTCAGCACTGACCCTCCGACAGTGCGGCTGTCCCTCAGCACTGACCCTCCGACAGTGCGGCGCTCCCTCAGTACTGACCCTCCGACAGTGCGACTCTCCCTCAGCACTGACCCTCCGACAGTGCGGCTCTCCCTCAGTACTGACCCTCCGACAGCGCGGACGAACTTACCCTCATGGTCCTGAAATGATGATGCTACCATCATACAGAGCAACAATACCCGCACTGACCTGCGAAAGGAACAGATGAATCAGGCATATCACTCCAACACCCATTCTCCCCATGTCTCAACCTCCCAAACCCAACACAGAGCGTCCGCATTCTTCCATTATTAAAACAATATCCCTCACTCCCGGGTGGATGTCAACCACCCCAGGTCACTTCTGAGGAGGCTTCTCCCATCAAACACTCCCAGGACAGGTACAGCACGGGGTTAGATACAGAGTAAAGCTCCCTCTACACCGTCCCCATCAAACTCTCCCAGGACAGGTACAGCACGGGGTTAGATACAGAGTAAAGCTCCCTCTACACCGTCCCCCATCAAACACTCCCAGGACAGGTACAGCACGGGGTTAGATACAGAGTAAAGCTCCCTCTACACCGTCCCCATCAAACACTCCCAGGACACGTACAGCACGGGGTTAGATACAGAGTAAAGCTCCCTCTACACTGTCCCCATCAAACACTCCCAGGACAGGTACAGCACGGGGTTAGATACAGAGTAAAGCTCCCTCTACACCGTCCCCATCAAACACTCCCAGGACAGGTACAGCACGGGGTTAGATACAGAGTAAAGCTCCCTCGACACCGTCCCCATCAAACACTCCCAGGGACAGGTACAGCACAGGGGGGGGCGTTCAGATACAGAGTAAAGCTCCCTCTACTCTGATTCAATCTGCTCACCACATGTTGTCTGTCCGGTCTCTCTTTCCGCTGAGTGACAATGGTTGTCCGAGGATGAGCTGGGCGGTTCTGAGTGCAGGTTCTCTGTGCCTTGGACTGACCCCGCTCGCTGCAGAGTCCGGGTAGCCTTATATAGACCCCGTGGGTGTTGTAGGGGGGGGTCAGGTCCGGGGAAAAGCCTGGTAACTTTCCATCCACCGTTCCCTTCCGGAGCTGATCCGCTGACGTCTCTCCACTACGCCCCCCCCACCTCTCTCCTTCCCGCTTTCCCCTCTTCCCTGCCCACCCCTGTCTGGAAAGCGTGTCATGCTTGGCTTGGCAACCTGCCCTGAACTCTCACTGAGAGAGAGAGGGACAGATAAAGAGATCGAGAGGGAGATAGGGAGAGAGTTCACCTCACCCCACCCGCTCGGGGAAGGCATTGGCGGGAGTGAGATCCGGGGGGTGGCGTGTGGTTTACTCAATGTCAGCCCTTTGCAGAGTCATCCAAACTCTGGTCGATGGACAGATACTTGCTGGAGCCAACACGCCACTTTCTAACCATCACCCCTCCCCCACAACACTGCCTACCCTCCCTTGACATTCGATGACATTACCATCACTGAATCCCCCACTACCAACATCCTGGGGGTTACCATTGACCAGAGACCGAACTGGAACAACCATTAGAGAGAATCTAACCATCGCCCTCTTGACATTCAATGGCCTTACCATCACTGAATCACCCACTATCAACATCCTGGGGGTTACCATTGACCAGAAACTCAACTGGAACAACCATGAGAGAGAATCCAACCATCTCCCCTTGACGTTCAATGGCATCACCATCACTGAATCCCCCACTATCAACATCCTGGGGGTTACCATTGACCAGAAACTGAACTGGGACCAGCCATATAAATACTGTGGCTACAAGAGCAGGTCAGAGGCTGGGAATCCTGCGGAGAGTCACTCACCTCCTGACTCCCACCCAAATCCTGTCCACCATCGACAAGGCACAAGTCAGGAGTGTGATGGGGACACTCCCCACTTGCCTGGATGAGTTGCAGCTCCCACGACACTCGAGAAGCTCGACACCGTCCAGGACAAAGCAGCCCCCCCGCTCGATCGGCACCCCATCCACAAACATTCACTCCCTCTCTACCACCACTGACGCACAGTGGCAGCAGCGTGTGTACCATCTACAAGATGCACTGCAGCAACTCGCCAAGGCTCCTTCGACAGCGCCGCCCAAACCCACGACCCGCTCCCATCTAGAAGGACGAGGGCAGCAGACACATGGGGAACACCACCACCTGGAAGTTCCCCTCCGAGCCACTCACCGTCCCGACTTGGGGATATATCTGTTAGGGAGGGAGTTCCAGGGTTTTGTCCGTGTGGTGTAGGTACACCCACTGTCACTGGGTCAAAATCCTGGAACTCCCTCCCTAACAGCGCCGTGGGTGTACCTACACCACACAGGACAAAATCCTGGAACTCCCTCCCTAACAGCGCCGTGGGTGTACCTACACCACACGGGGGACAAAATCCTGGAACTCCCTCCCTAACAGCGCCGTGGGTGTACCTACACCACACGGGGGACAAAATCCTGGAACTCCCTCCCTAACAGCGCCGTGGGTGTACCTACACCACACGGGGGACAAAATCCTGGAACTCCCTCCCTAACAGCGCCGTGGGTGTACCTACACCACACAGGGGACAAAATCCTGGAACTCCCTCCCTAACAGCGCCGTGGGTGTACCTACACCACACAGGGGACAAAATCCTGGAACTCCCTCCCTAACAGCGCCGTGGGTGTACCTACACCACACAGGGGACAAAATCCTGGAACTCCCTCCCTAACAGCGCCGTGGGTGTACCTACACCACACAGGGGACAAAATCCTGGAACTCCCTCCCTAACAGCGCTGTGGGTGTACCTACACCACACGGGGGACAAAATCCTGGAACTCCCTCCCTAACAGCGCCGTGGGTGTACCTACACCACACAGGGGACAAAATCCTGGAACTCCCTCCCTAACAGCGCCGTGGGTGTACCTACACCACACAGGGACAAAATCCTGGAACTTCCACCCTAACAGCGCTGTGGGTGTACCTACACCACACAGGGACAAAATCCTGGAACTCCCTCCCTAACAGCGCTGTGGGTGTACCTACACCACACGGGAACAAAATCCTGGAACTCCCTCCCTAACAGCGCCGTGGGTGTACCTACACCACACAGGGGACAAAATCCTGGAACTCCCTCCCTAACAGCGCCGTGGGTGTACCTACACCACACAGGGACAAAATCCTGGAACTCCCTCCCTAACAGCGCTGTGGGTGTACCTACACCACACAGGGACAAAATCCTGGAACTCCCTCCCTAACAGCGCCGTGGGTGTACCTACACCACACAGGGGACAAAATCCTGGAACTCCCTCCCTAACAGCGCCGTGGGTGTACCTACACCACACAGGGGACAAAATCCTGGAACTCCCTCCCTAACAGCGCTGTGGGTGTACCTACACCACACGGGGGACAAAATCCTGGAACTCCCTCCCTAACAGCGCCGTGGGTGTACCTACACCACACAGGGGACAAAATCCTGGAACTCCCTCCCTAACAGCGCCGTGGGTGTACCTACACCACACAGGGGACAAAATCCTGGAACTCCCACCCTAACAG